>NW_027509958.1:0-82949 GCF_051311805.1 Agelaius phoeniceus
TGGCAGGCAGGGCAGTGCCAAGCCAGGAATCTACAAACTCTGCTGGATCCTTCCAGAACGAAAGCTGCCAGCAACTAGGACCCTGCAAGTCCTTAGAGCCCCAGATGCCACCAGTCATCTGACACCCAGAGCCTGGGCCAATGACTTCGTTTTCCCCATGGAAAATGGCCTCCATTTCTGGCCACTCGCCCTGACCAAGAGGGTGGTGCCCAGCAAGAAATTTGCAAGCTTTGCTGGATTGCTCCAAATCGAAAGCTGCCACTTGTTGTTGTTCTATTTCTCTAGAGTCCCATCATGCTGTTCTCAGATTGCTAAAGGCCATACCTCCTCGGTGTGTTCTTATGGCTGCAGATCTTCACAGCACAGACGCTTTCTTCTGCATGCTGTTCTTTCCCAGTTCAGGGCTCCTTCAAGGCTCTCCCTGAATGGCTACGCCGCCCCCTTTTATCCCAGTTCTCTTCAATGCTCACAGCTGCAGCCCATCAAGGACAACCAGGACCTGTGGGACAGATATTCAAATAGAATCCATTTCCTCTACTCTAGCCAGTAAGTACTACCCTACAAGTCCTCAGAACCCCAAAGGCCACCTTTCATCTGACACCCAGACCCTGGGGAAAGGACTTCTTTTTCCCATGGCAAATGGCCTCCCTTGGCAGCCACTCACCCTGGCAGAAAGTGGGAGCCTAGCTAGAATGATGCAATCGTTGCTGGATTTTTCCAAAAGAAAAGCTGCCAGCAACTAGGGCCCTGGAAGTACTTAGAGCCTCAAACGCCACCTTGAACATATTACTGAGACCCTGGGGAAAGGACTTCGTTTTTCCCATGGAAAATGGCCTTCATTTGTGGCCACTCGGCCTGGCAGGCAGGGCAGTGCCAAGCCAGGAATCTACAAACTCTGCTGGATCCTTCCAGAACGAAAGCTGCCAGCAACTAGGACCCTGCAAGTCCTTAGAGCCCCAGATGCCACCAGTCATCTGACACCCAGAGCCTGGGCCAATGACTTCGTTTTCCCCATGGAAAATGGCCTCCATTTCTGGCCACTCGCCCTGACCAAGAGGGTGGTGCCCAGCAAGAAATTTGCAAGCTTTGCTGGATTGCTCCAAATCTAAAGCTGCCACTTGTTGTTGTTCTATTTCTCTAGAGTCCCATCATGCTGTTCTCAGATTGCTAAAGTCCATACCTCCTCGGTGTGTTCTTATGGCTGCAGATCTTCACAGCACAGACGCTTTCTTCTGCATGCTGTTCTTTCCCAGTTCAGGGCTCCTTCAAGGCTCTCCCTGAATGGCTACGCCGCCCCCTTTTATCCCAGTTCTCTTCAATGCTCACAGCTGCAGCCCATCAAGGACAACCAGGACCTGTGGGACAGATATTCAAATAGAATCCATTTCCTCTACTCTAGCCAGTAAGTACTACCCTACAAGTCCTCAGAACCCCAAAGGCCACCTTTCATCTGACACCCAGACCCTGGGGAAAGGACTTCTTTTTCCCATGGCAAATGGCCTCCCTTGGCAGCCACTCACCCTGGCAGAAAGTGGGGAGCCTAGCTAGAATGATGCAATCGTTGCTGGATTTTTCCAAAAGAAAAGCTGGCAGCAACTAGGGCCCTGGAAGTACTTAGAGCCTCAAACGCCACCTTGAACATATTACTGAGACCCTGGGGAAAGGACTTCGTTTTTCCCATGGAAAATGGCCTTCATTTGTGGCCACTTGGCCTGGCAGGCAGGGCAGTGCCAAGCCAGGAATCTACAAACTCTGCTGGATCCTTCCAGAACGAAAGCTGCCAGCAACTAGGACCCTGCAAGTCCTTAGAGCCCCAGATGCCACCAGTCATCTGACACCCAGAGCCTGGGCCAATGACTTCGTTTTCCCCATGGAAAATGGCCTCCATTTCTGCCACTCGCCCTGACCAAGAGGGTGGTGCCCAGCAAGAAATTTGCAAGCTTTGCTGGATTGCTCCAAATCGAAAGCTGCCACTTGTTGTTGTTCTATTTCTCTAGAGTCCCATCATGCTGTTCTCAGATTGCTAAAGTCCATACCTCCTCGGTGTGTTCTTATGGCTGCAGATCTTCACAGCACAGACGCTTTCTTCTGCATGCTGTTCTTTCCCAGTTCAGGGCTCCTTCAAGGCTCTCCCTGAATGGCTACGCCGCCCCCTTTTATCCCAGTTCTCTTCAATGCTCACAGCTGCAGCCCATCAAGGACAACCAGGACCTGTGGGACAGATATTCAAATAGAATCCATTTCCTCTACTCTAGCCAGTAAGTACTACCCTACAAGTCCTCAGAACCCCAAAGGCCACCTTTCATCTGACACCCAGACCCTGGGGAAAGGACTTCTTTTTCCCATGGCAAATGGCCTCCCTTGGCAGCCACTCACCCTGGCAGAAAGTGGGAGCCTAGCTAGAATGATGCAATCGTTGCTGGATTTTTCCAAAAGAAAAGCTGGCAGCAACTAGGGCCCTGGAAGTACTTAGAGCCTCAAACGCCACCTTGAACATATTACTGAGACCCTGGGGAAAGGACTTCGTTTTTCCCATGGAAAATGGCCTTCATTTCTGGCCACTCGGCCTGGCAGGCAGGGCAGTGCCAAGCCAGGAATCTACAAACTCTGCTGGATCCTTCCAGAACGAAAGCTGCCAGCAACTAGGACCCTGCAAGTCCTTAGAGCCCCAGATGCCACCTGTCATCTGACACCCAGAGCCTGGGCCAATGACTTCGTTTTCCCCATGGAAAATGGCCTCCATTTCTGGCCACTCGCCCTGACCAAGAGGGTGGTGCCCAGCAAGAAATTTGCAAGCTTTGCTGGATTGCTCCAAATCGAAAGCTGCCACTTGTTGTTCTTCTATTTCTCTAGAGTCCCATCATGCTGTTCTCAGATTGCTAAAGTCCATACCTCCTCGGTGTGTTCTTATGGCTGCAGATCTTCACAGCACAGACGCTTTCTTCTGCATGCTGTTCTTTCCCAGTTCAGGGCTCCTTCAAGGCTCTCCCTGAATGGCTACGCCGCCCCCTTTTATCCCAGTTCTCTTCAATGCTCACAGCTGCAGCCCATCAAGGACAACCAGGACCTGTGGGACAGATATTCAAATAGAATCCATTTCCTCTACTCTAGCCAGTAAGTACTACCCTACAAGTCCTCAGAACCCCAAAGGCCACCTTTCATCTGACACCCAGACCCTGGGGAAAGGACTTCTTTTTCCCATGGCAAATGGCCTCCCTTGGCAGCCACTCACCCTGGCAGAAAGTGGGAGCCTAGCTAGAATGATGCAATCGTTGCTGGATTTTTCCAAAAGAAAAGCTGCCAGCAACTAGGGCCCTGGAAGTACTTAGAGCCTCAAACGCCACCTTGAACATATTACTGAGACCCTGGGGAAAGGACTTCGTTTTTCCCATGGAAAATGGCCTTCATTTGTGGCCACTCGGCCTGGCAGGCAGGGCAGTGCCAAGCCAGGAATCTACAAACTCTGCTGGATCCTTCCAGAACGAAAGCTGCCAGCAACTAGGACCCTGCAAGTCCTTAGAGCCCCAGATGCCACCAGTCATCTGACACCCAGAGCCTGGGCCAATGACTTCGTTTTCCCCATGGAAAATGGCCTCCATTTCTGGCCACTCGCCCTGACCAAGAGGGTGGTGCCCAGCAAGAAATTTGCAAGCTTTGCTGGATTGCTCCAAATCGAAAGCTGCCACTTGTTGTTCTTCTATTTCTCTAGAGTCCCATCATGCTGTTCTCAGATTGCTAAAGTCCATACCTCCTCGGTGTGTTCTTATGGCTGCAGATCTTCACAGCACAGACGCTTTCTTCTGCATGCTGTTCTTTCCCAGTTCAGGGCTCCTTCAAGGCTCTCCCTGAATGGCTACGCCGCCCCCTTTTATCCCAGTTCTCTTCAATGCTCACAGCTGCAGCCCATCAAGGACAACCAGGACCTGTGGGACAGATATTCAAATAGAATCCATTTCCTCTACTCTAGCCAGTAAGTACTACCCTACAAGTCCTCAGAACCCCAAAGGCCACCTTTCATCTGACACCCAGACCCTGGGGAAAGGACTTCTTTTTCCCATGGCAAATGGCCTCCCTTGGCAGCCACTCACCCTGGCAGAAAGTGGGAGCCTAGCTAGAATGATGCAATCGTTGCTGGATTTTTCCAAAAGAAAAGCTGCCAGCAACTAGGGCCCTGGAAGTACTTAGAGCCTCAAACGCCACCTTGAACATATTACTGAGACCCTGGGGAAAGGACTTCGTTTTTCCCATGGAAAATGGCCTTCATTTGTGGCCACTCGGCCTGGCAGGCAGGGCAGTGCCAAGCCAGGAATCTACAAACTCTGCTGGATCCTTCCAGAACGAAAGCTGCCAGCAACTAGGACCCTGCAAGTCCTTAGAGCCCCAGATGCCACCAGTCATCTGACACCCAGAGCCTGGGCCAATGACTTCGTTTTCCCCATGGAAAATGGCCTCCATTTCTGGCCACTCGCCCTGACCAAGAGGGTGGTGCCCAGCAAGAAATTTGCAAGCTTTGCTGGATTGCTCCAAATCGAAAGCTGCCACTTGTTGTTGTTCTATTTCTCTAGAGTCCCATCATGCTGTTCTCAGATTGCTAAAGGCCATACCTCCTCGGTGTGTTCTTATGGCTGCAGATCTTCACAGCACAGACGCTTTCTTCTGCATGCTGTTCTTTCCCAGTTCAGGGCTCCTTCAAGGCTCTCCCTGAATGGCTACGCCGCCCCCTTTTATCCCAGTTCTCTTCAATGCTCACAGCTGCAGCCCATCAAGGACAACCAGGACCTGTGGGACAGATATTCAAATAGAATCCATTTCCTCTACTCTAGCCAGTAAGTACTACCCTACAAGTCCTCAGAACCCCAAAGGCCACCTTTCATCTGACACCCAGACCCTGGGGAAAGGACTTCTTTTTCCCATGGCAAATGGCCTCCCTTGGCAGCCACTCACCCTGGCAGAAAGTGGGAGCCTAGCTAGAATGATGCAATCGTTGCTGGATTTTTCCAAAAGAAAAGCTGCCAGCAACTAGGGCCCTGGAAGTACTTAGAGCCTCAAACGCCACCTTGAACATATTACTGAGACCCTGGGGAAAGGACTTCGTTTTTCCCATGGAAAATGGCCTTCATTTGTGGCCACTTGGCCTGGCAGGCAGGGCAGTGCCAAGCCAGGAATCTACAAACTCTGCTGGATCCTTCCAGAACGAAAGCTGCCAGCAACTAGGACCCTGCAAGTCCTTAGAGCCCCAGATGCCACCTGTCATCTGACACCCAGAGCCTGGGCCAATGACTTCGTTTTCCCCATGGAAAATGGCCTCCATTTCTGGCCACTCGCCCTGACCAAGAGGGTGGTGCCCAGCAAGAAATTTGCAAGCTTTGCTGGATTGCTCCAAATCGAAAGCTGCCACTTGTTGTTGTTCTATTTCTCTAGAGTCCCATCATGCTGTTCTCAGATTGCTAAAGTCCATACCTCCTCGGTGTGTTCTTATGGCTGCAGATCTTCACAGCACAGACGCTTTCTTCTGCATGCTGTTCTTTCCCAGTTCAGGGCTCCTTCAAGGCTCTCCCTGAATGGCTACGCCGCCCCCTTTTATCCCAGTTCTCTTCAATGCTCACAGCTGCAGCCCATCAAGGACAACCAGGACCTGTGGGACAGATATTCAAATAGAATCCATTTCCTCTACTCTAGCCAGTAAGTACTACCCTACAAGTCCTCAGAACCCCAAAGGCCACCTTTCATCTGACACCCAGACCCTGGGGAAAGGACTTCTTTTTCCCATGGCAAATGGCCTCCCTTGGCAGCCACTCACCCTGGCAGAAAGTGGGAGCCTAGCTAGAATGATGCAATCGTTGCTGGATTTTTCCAAAAGAAAAGCTGCCAGCAACTAGGGCCCTGGAAGTACTTAGAGCCTCAAACGCCACCTTGAACATATTACTGAGACCCTGGGGAAAGGACTTCGTTTTTCCCATGGAAAATGGCCTTCATTTCTGGCCACTCGGCCTGGCAGGCAGGGCAGTGCCAAGCCAGGAATCTACAAACTCTGCTGGATCCTTCCAGAACGAAAGCTGCCAGCAACTAGGACCCTGCAAGTCCTTACAGCCCCAGATGCCACCAGTCATCTGACACCCAGAGCCTGGGCCAATGACTTCGTTTTCCCCATGGAAAATGGCCTCCATTTCTGGCCACTCGCCCTGACCAAGAGGGTGGTGCCCAGCAAGAAATTTGCAAGCTTTGCTGGATTGCTCCAAATCGAAAGCTGCCACTTGTTGTTGTTCTATTTCTCTAGAGTCCCATCATGCTGTTCTCAGATTGCTAAAGGCCATACCTCCTCGGTGTGTTCTTATGGCTGCAGATCTTCACAGCACAGACGCTTTCTTCTGCATGCTGTTCTTTCCCAGTTCAGGGCTCCTTCAAGGCTCTCCCTGAATGGCTACGCCGCCCCCTTTTATCCCAGTTCTCTTCAATGCTCACAGCTGCAGCCCATCAAGGACAACCAGGACCTGTGGGACAGATATTCAAATAGAATCCATTTCCTCTACTCTAGCCAGTAAGTACTACCCTACAAGTCCTCAGAACCCCAAAGGCCACCTTTCATCTGACACCCAGACCCTGGGGAAAGGACTTCTTTTTCCCATGGCAAATGGCCTCCCTTGGCAGCCACTCACCCTGGCAGAAAGTGGGAGCCTAGCTAGAATGATGCAATCGTTGCTGGATTTTTCCAAAAGAAAAGCTGCCAGCAACTAGGGCCCTGGAAGTACTTAGAGCCTCAAACGCCACCTTGAACATATTACTGAGACCCTGGGGAAAGGACTTCGTTTTTCCCATGGAAAATGGCCTTCATTTGTGGCCACTTGGCCTGGCAGGCAGGGCAGTGCCAAGCCAGGAATCTACAAACTCTGCTGGATCCTTCCAGAACGAAAGCTGCCAGCAACTAGGACCCTGCAAGTCCTTAGAGCCCCAGATGCCACCTGTCATCTGACACCCAGAGCCTGGGCCAATGACTTCGTTTTCCCCATGGAAAATGGCCTCCATTTCTGGCCACTCGCCCTGACCAAGAGGGTGGTGCCCAGCAAGAAATTTGCAAGCTTTGCTGGATTGCTCCAAATCGAAAGCTGCCACTTGTTGTTGTTCTATTTCTCTAGAGTCCCATCATGCTGTTCTCAGATTGCTAAAGTCCATACCTCCTCGGTGTGTTCTTATGGCTGCAGATCTTCACAGCACAGACGCTTTCTTCTGCATGCTGTTCTTTCCCAGTTCAGGGCTCCTTCAAGGCTCTCCCTGAATGGCTACGCCGCCCCCTTTTATCCCAGTTCTCTTCAATGCTCACAGCTGCAGCCCATCAAGGACAACCAGGACCTGTGGGACAGATATTCAAATAGAATCCATTTCCTCTACTCTAGCCAGTAAGTACTACCCTACAAGTCCTCAGAACCCCAAAGGCCACCTTTCATCTGACACCCAGACCCTGGGGAAAGGACTTCTTTTTCCCATGGCAAATGGCCTCCCTTGGCAGCCACTCACCCTGGCAGAAAGTGGGAGCCTAGCTAGAATGATGCAATCGTTGCTGGATTTTTCCAAAAGAAAAGCTGGCAGCAACTAGGGCCCTGGAAGTACTTAGAGCCTCAAACGCCACCTTGAACATATTACTGAGACCCTGGGGAAAGGACTTCGTTTTTCCCATGGAAAATGGCCTTCATTTCTGGCCACTCGGCCTGGCAGGCAGGGCAGTGCCAAGCCAGGAATCTACAAACTCTGCTGGATCCTTCCAGAACGAAAGCTGCCAGCAACTAGGACCCTGCAAGTCCTTACAGCCCCAGATGCCACCTGTCATCTGACACCCAGAGCCTGGGCCAATGACTTCGTTTTCCCCATGGAAAATGGCCTCCATTTCTGGCCACTCGCCCTGACCAAGAGGGTGGTGCCCAGCAAGAAATTTGCAAGCTTTGCTGGATTGCTCCAAATCGAAAGCTGCCACTTGTTGTTGTTCTATTTCTCTAGAGTCCCATCATGCTGTTCTCAGATTGCTAAAGTCCATACCTCCTCGGTGTGTTCTTATGGCTGCAGATCTTCACAGCACAGACGCTTTCTTCTGCATGCTGTTCTTTCCCAGTTCAGGGCTCCTTCAAGGCTCTCCCTGAATGGCTACGCCGCCCCCTTTTATCCCAGTTCTCTTCAATGCTCACAGCTGCAGCCCATCAAGGACAACCAGGACCTGTGGGACAGATATTCAAATAGAATCCATTTCCTCTACTCTAGCCAGTAAGTACTACCCTACAAGTCCTCAGAACCCCAAAGGCCACCTTTCATCTGACACCCAGACCCTGGGGAAAGGACTTCTTTTTCCCATGGCAAATGGCCTCCCTTGGCAGCCACTCACCCTGGCAGAAAGTGGGAGCCTAGCTAGAATGATGCAATCGTTGCTGGATTTTTCCAAAAGAAAAGCTGCCAGCAACTAGGGCCCTGGAAGTACTTAGAGCCTCAAACGCCACCTTGAACATATTACTGAGACCCTGGGGAAAGGACTTCGTTTTTCCCATGGAAAATGGCCTTCATTTCTGGCCACTCGGCCTGGCAGGCAGGGCAGTGCCAAGCCAGGAATCTACAAACTCTGCTGGATCCTTCCAGAACGAAAGCTGCCAGCAACTAGGACCCTGCAAGTCCTTAGAGCCCCAGATGCCACCAGTCATCTGACACCCAGAGCCTGGGCCAATGACTTCGTTTTCCCCATGGAAAATGGCCTCCATTTCTGGCCACTCGCCCTGACCAAGAGGGTGGTGCCCAGCAAGAAATTTGCAAGCTTTGCTGGATTGCTCCAAATCGAAAGCTGCCACTTGTTGTTGTTCTATTTCTCTAGAGTCCCATCATGCTGTTCTCAGATTGCTAAAGTCCATACCTCCTCGGTGTGTTCTTATGGCTGCAGATCTTCACAGCACAGACGCTTTCTTCTGCATGCTGTTCTTTCCCAGTTCAGGGCTCCTTCAAGGCTCTCCCTGAATGGCTACGCCGCCCCCTTTTATCCCAGTTCTCTTCAATGCTCACAGCTGCAGCCCATCAAGGACAACCAGGACCTGTGGGACAGATATTCAAATAGAATCCATTTCCTCTACTCTAGCCAGTAAGTACTACCCTACAAGTCCTCAGAACCCCAAAGGCCACCTTTCATCTGACACCCAGACCCTGGGGAAAGGACTTCTTTTTCCCATGGCAAATGGCCTCCCTTGGCAGCCACTCACCCTGGCAGAAAGTGGGAGCCTAGCTAGAATGATGCAATCGTTGCTGGATTTTTCCAAAAGAAAAGCTGCCAGCAACTAGGGCCCTGGAAGTACTTAGAGCCTCAAACGCCACCTTGAACATATTACTGAGACCCTGGGGAAAGGACTTCGTTTTTCCCATGGAAAATGGCCTTCATTTCTGGCCACTCGGCCTGGCAGGCAGGGCAGTGCCAAGCCAGGAATCTACAAACTCTGCTGGATCCTTCCAGAACGAAAGCTGCCAGCAACTAGGACCCTGCAAGTCCTTACAGCCCCAGATGCCACCTGTCATCTGACACCCAGAGCCTGGGCCAATGACTTCGTTTTCCCCATGGAAAATGGCCTCCATTTCTGGCCACTCGCCCTGACCAAGAGGGTGGTGCCCAGCAAGAAATTTGCAAGCTTTGCTGGATTGCTCCAAATCGAAAGCTGCCACTTGTTGTTGTTCTATTTCTCTAGAGTCCCATCATGCTGTTCTCAGATTGCTAAAGTCCATACCTCCTCGGTGTGTTCTTATGGCTGCAGATCTTCACAGCACAGACGCTTTCTTCTGCATGCTGTTCTTTCCCAGTTCAGGGCTCCTTCAAGGCTCTCCCTGAATGGCTACGCCGCCCCCTTTTATCCCAGTTCTCTTCAATGCTCACAGCTGCAGCCCATCAAGGACAACCAGGACCTGTGGGACAGATATTCAAATAGAATCCATTTCCTCTACTCTAGCCAGTAAGTACTACCCTACAAGTCCTCAGAACCCCAAAGGCCACCTTTCATCTGACACCCAGACCCTGGGGAAAGGACTTCTTTTTCCCATGGCAAATGGCCTCCCTTGGCAGCCACTCACCCTGGCAGAAAGTGGGAGCCTAGCTAGAATGATGCAATCGTTGCTGGATTTTTCCAAAAGAAAAGCTGGCAGCAACTAGGGCCCTGGAAGTACTTAGAGCCTCAAACGCCACCTTGAACATATTACTGAGACCCTGGGGAAAGGACTTCGTTTTTCCCATGGAAAATGGCCTTCATTTCTGGCCACTCGGCCTGGCAGGCAGGGCAGTGCCAAGCCAGGAATCTACAAACTCTGCTGGATCCTTCCAGAACGAAAGCTGCCAGCAACTAGGACCCTGCAAGTCCTTACAGCCCCAGATGCCACCTGTCATCTGACACCCAGAGCCTGGGCCAATGACTTCGTTTTCCCCATGGAAAATGGCCTCCATTTCTGGCCACTCGCCCTGACCAAGAGGGTGGTGCCCAGCAAGAAATTTGCAAGCTTTGCTGGATTGCTCCAAATCGAAAGCTGCCACTTGTTGTTGTTCTATTTCTCTAGAGTCCCATCATGCTGTTCTCAGATTGCTAAAGTCCATACCTCCTCGGTGTGTTCTTATGGCTGCAGATCTTCACAGCACAGACGCTTTCTTCTGCATGCTGTTCTTTCCCAGTTCAGGGCTCCTTCAAGGCTCTCCCTGAATGGCTACGCCGCCCCCTTTTATCCCAGTTCTCTTCAATGCTCACAGCTGCAGCCCATCAAGGACAACCAGGACCTGTGGGACAGATATTCAAATAGAATCCATTTCCTCTACTCTAGCCAGTAAGTACTACCCTACAAGTCCTCAGAACCCCAAAGGCCACCTTTCATCTGACACCCAGACCCTGGGGAAAGGACTTCTTTTTCCCATGGCAAATGGCCTCCCTTGGCAGCCACTCACCCTGGCAGAAAGTGGGAGCCTAGCTAGAATGATGCAATCGTTGCTGGATTTTTCCAAAAGAAAAGCTGGCAGCAACTAGGGCCCTGCAAGTACTTAGAGCCTCAAACGCCACCTTGAACATATTACTGAGACCCTGGGGAAAGGACTTCGTTTTTCCCATGGAAAATGGCCTTCATTTCTGGCCACTCGGCCTGGCAGGCAGGGCAGTGCCAAGCCAGGAATCTACAAACTCTGCTGGATCCTTCCAGAACGAAAGCTGCCAGCAACTAGGACCCTGCAAGTCCTTAGAGCCCCAGATGCCACCAGTCATCTGACACCCAGAGCCTGGGCCAATGACTTCGTTTTCCCCATGGAAAATGGCCTCCATTTCTGGCCACTCGCCCTGACCAAGAGGGTGGTGCCCAGCAAGAAATTTGCAAGCTTTGCTGGATTGCTCCAAATCTAAAGCTGCCACTTGTTGTTGTTCTATTTCTCTAGAGTCCCATCATGCTGTTCTCAGATTGCTAAAGGCCATACCTCCTCGGTGTGTTCTTATGGCTGCAGATCTTCACAGCACAGACGCTTTCTTCTGCATGCTGTTCTTTCCCAGTTCAGGGCTCCTTCAAGGCTCTCCCTGAATGGCTACGCCGCCCCCTTTTATCCCAGTTCTCTTCAATGCTCACAGCTGCAGCCCATCAAGGACAACCAGGACCTGTGGGACAGATATTCAAATAGAATCCATTTCCTCTACTCTAGCCAGTAAGTACTACCCTACAAGTCCTCAGAACCCCAAAGGCCACCTTTCATCTGACACCCAGACCCTGGGGAAAGGACTTCTTTTTCCCATGGCAAATGGCCTCCCTTGGCAGCCACTCACCCTGGCAGAAAGTGGGAGCCTAGCTAGAATGATGCAATCGTTGCTGGATTTTTCCAAAAGAAAAGCTGGCAGCAACTAGGGCCCTGGAAGTACTTAGAGCCTCAAACGCCACCTTGAACATATTACTGAGACCCTGGGGAAAGGACTTCGTTTTTCCCATGGAAAATGGCCTTCATTTCTGGCCACTCGGCCTGGCAGGCAGGGCAGTGCCAAGCCAGGAATCTACAAACTCTGCTGGATCCTTCCAGAACGAAAGCTGCCAGCAACTAGGACCCTGCAAGTCCTTAGAGCCCCAGATGCCACCTGTCATCTGACACCCAGAGCCTGGGCCAATGACTTCGTTTTCCCCATGGAAAATGGCCTCCATTTCTGGCCACTCGCCCTGACCAAGAGGGTGGTGCCCAGCAAGAAATTTGCAAGCTTTGCTGGATTGCTCCAAATCGAAAGCTGCCACTTGTTGTTGTTCTATTTCTCTAGAGTCCCATCATGCTGTTCTCAGATTGCTAAAGTCCATACCTCCTCGGTGTGTTCTTATGGCTGCAGATCTTCACAGCACAGACGCTTTCTTCTGCATGCTGTTCTTTCCCAGTTCAGGGCTCCTTCAAGGCTCTCCCTGAATGGCTACGCCGCCCCCTTTTATCCCAGTTCTCTTCAATGCTCACAGCTGCAGCCCATCAAGGACAACCAGGACCTGTGGGACAGATATTCAAATAGAATCCATTTCCTCTACTCTAGCCAGTAAGTACTACCCTACAAGTCCTCAGAACCCCAAAGGCCACCTTTCATCTGACACCCAGACCCTGGGGAAAGGACTTCTTTTTCCCATGGCAAATGGCCTCCCTTGGCAGCCACTCACCCTGGCAGAAAGTGGGAGCCTAGCTAGAATGATGCAATCGTTGCTGGATTTTTCCAAAAGAAAAGCTGGCAGCAACTAGGGCCCTGGAAGTACTTAGAGCCTCAAACGCCACCTTGAACATATTACTGAGACCCTGGGGAAAGGACTTCGTTTTTCCCATGGAAAATGGCCTTCATTTGTGGCCACTCGGCCTGGCAGGCAGGGCAGTGCCAAGCCAGGAATCTACAAACTCTGCTGGATCCTTCCAGAACGAAAGCTGCCAGCAACTAGGACCCTGCAAGTCCTTAGAGCCCCAGATGCCACCAGTCATCTGACACCCAGAGCCTGGGCCAATGACTTCGTTTTCCCCATGGAAAATGGCCTCCATTTCTGGCCACTCGCCCTGACCAAGAGGGTGGTGCCCAGCAAGAAATTTGCAAGCTTTGCTGGATTGCTCCAAATCGAAAGCTGCCACTTGTTGTTGTTCTATTTCTCTAGAGTCCCATCATGCTGTTCTCAGATTGCTAAAGGCCATACCTCCTCGGTGTGTTCTTATGGCTGCAGATCTTCACAGCACAGACGCTTTCTTCTGCATGCTGTTCTTTCCCAGTTCAGGGCTCCTTCAAGGCTCTCCCTGAATGGCTACGCCGCCCCCTTTTATCCCAGTTCTCTTCAATGCTCACAGCTGCAGCCCATCAAGGACAACCAGGACCTGTGGGACAGATATTCAAATAGAATCCATTTCCTCTACTCTAGCCAGTAAGTACTACCCTACAAGTCCTCAGAACCCCAAAGGCCACCTTTCATCTGACACCCAGACCCTGGGGAAAGGACTTCTTTTTCCCATGGCAAATGGCCTCCCTTGGCAGCCACTCACCCTGGCAGAAAGTGGGAGCCTAGCTAGAATGATGCAATCGTTGCTGGATTTTTCCAAAAGAAAAGCTGCCAGCAACTAGGGCCCTGGAAGTACTTAGAGCCTCAAACGCCACCTTGAACATATTACTGAGACCCTGGGGAAAGGACTTCGTTTTTCCCATGGAAAATGGCCTTCATTTCTGGCCACTCGGCCTGGCAGGCAGGGCAGTGCCAAGCCAGGAATCTACAAACTCTGCTGGATCCTTCCAGAACGAAAGCTGCCAGCAACTAGGACCCTGCAAGTCCTTACAGCCCCAGATGCCACCTGTCATCTGACACCCAGAGCCTGGGCCAATGACTTCGTTTTCCCCATGGAAAATGGCCTCCATTTCTGGCCACTCGCCCTGACCAAGAGGGTGGTGCCCAGCAAGAAATTTGCAAGCTTTGCTGGATTGCTCCAAATCGAAAGCTGCCACTTGTTGTTCTTCTATTTCTCTAGAGTCCCATCATGCTGTTCTCAGATTGCTAAAGTCCATACCTCCTCGGTGTGTTCTTATGGCTGCAGATCTTCACAGCACAGACGCTTTCTTCTGCATGCTGTTCTTTCCCAGTTCAGGGCTCCTTCAAGGCTCTCCCTGAATGGCTACGCCGCCCCCTTTTATCCCAGTTCTCTTCAATGCTCACAGCTGCAGCCCATCAAGGACAACCAGGACCTGTGGGACAGATATTCAAATAGAATCCATTTCCTCTACTCTAGCCAGTAAGTACTACCCTACAAGTCCTCAGAACCCCAAAGGCCACCTTTCATCTGACACCCAGACCCTGGGGAAAGGACTTCTTTTTCCCATGGCAAATGGCCTCCCTTGGCAGCCACTCACCCTGGCAGAAAGTGGGAGCCTAGCTAGAATGATGCAATCGTTGCTGGATTTTTCCAAAAGAAAAGCTGCCAGCAACTAGGGCCCTGGAAGTACTTAGAGCCTCAAACGCCACCTTGAACATATTACTGAGACCCTGGGGAAAGGACTTCGTTTTTCCCATGGAAAATGGCCTTCATTTGTGGCCACTCGGCCTGGCAGGCAGGGCAGTGCCAAGCCAGGAATCTACAAACTCTGCTGGATCCTTCCAGAACGAAAGCTGCCAGCAACTAGGACCCTGCAAGTCCTTAGAGCCCCAGATGCCACCAGTCATCTGACACCCAGAGCCTGGGCCAATGACTTCGTTTTCCCCATGGAAAATGGCCTCCATTTCTGGCCACTCGCCCTGACCAAGAGGGTGGTGCCCAGCAAGAAATTTGCAAGCTTTGCTGGATTGCTCCAAATCGAAAGCTGCCACTTGTTGTTGTTCTATTTCTCTAGAGTCCCATCATGCTGTTCTCAGATTGCTAAAGTCCATACCTCCTCGGTGTGTTCTTATGGCTGCAGATCTTCACAGCACAGACGCTTTCTTCTGCATGCTGTTCTTTCCCAGTTCAGGGCTCCTTCAAGGCTCTCCCTGAATGGCTACGCCGCCCCCTTTTATCCCAGTTCTCTTCAATGCTCACAGCTGCAGCCCATCAAGGACAACCAGGACCTGTGGGACAGATATTCAAATAGAATCCATTTCCTCTACTCTAGCCAGTAAGTACTACCCTACAAGTCCTCAGAACCCCAAAGGCCACCTTTCATCTGACACCCAGACCCTGGGGAAAGGACTTCTTTTTCCCATGGCAAATGGCCTCCCTTGGCAGCCACTCACCCTGGCAGAAAGTGGGAGCCTAGCTAGAATGATGCAATCGTTGCTGGATTTTTCCAAAAGAAAAGCTGGCAGCAACTAGGGCCCTGGAAGTACTTAGAGCCTCAAACGCCACCTTGAACATATTCCTGAGACCCTGGGGAAAGGACTTCGTTTTTCCCATGGAAAATGGCCTTCATTTGTGGCCACTCGGCCTGGCAGGCAGGGCAGTGCCAAGCCAGGAATCTACAAACTCTGCTGGATCCTTCCAGAACGAAAGCTGCCAGCAACTAGGACCCTGCAAGTCCTTAGAGCCCCAGATGCCACCTGTCATCTGACACCCAGAGCCTGGGCCAATGACTTCGTTTTCCCCATGGAAAATGGCCTCCATTTCTGGCCACTCGCCCTGACCAAGAGGGTGGTGCCCAGCAAGAAATTTGCAAGCTTTGCTGGATTGCTCCAAATCGAAAGCTGCCACTTGTTGTTGTTCTATTTCTCTAGAGTCCCATCATGCTGTTCTCAGATTGCTAAAGTCCATACCTCCTCGGTGTGTTCTTATGGCTGCAGATCTTCACAGCACAGACGCTTTCTTCTGCATGCTGTTCTTTCCCAGTTCAGGGCTCCTTCAAGGCTCTCCCTGAATGGCTACGCCGCCCCCTTTTATCCCAGTTCTCTTCAATGCTCACAGCTGCAGCCCATCAAGGACAACCAGGACCTGTGGGACAGATATTCAAATAGAATCCATTTCCTCTACTCTAGCCAGTAAGTACTACCCTACAAGTCCTCAGAACCCCAAAGGCCACCTTTCATCTGACACCCAGACCCTGGGGAAAGGACTTCTTTTTCCCATGGCAAATGGCCTCCCTTGGCAGCCACTCACCCTGGCAGAAAGTGGGAGCCTAGCTAGAATGATGCAATCGTTGCTGGAT
The DNA here is from genome assembly GCF_051311805.1 of Agelaius phoeniceus. Classification (NCBI taxonomy): domain Eukaryota; kingdom Metazoa; phylum Chordata; class Aves; order Passeriformes; family Icteridae; genus Agelaius; species Agelaius phoeniceus. The sequence continues at coordinate 16,122 of NW_027509958.1, forward strand.
TTTTCCAAAAGAAAAGCTGGCAGCAACTAGGGCCCTGGAAGTACTTAGAGCCTCAAACGCCACCTTGAACATATTACTGAGACCCTGGGGAAAGGACTTCGTTTTTCCCATGGAAAATGGCCTTCATTTGTGGCCACTTGGCCTGGCAGGCAGGGCAGTGCCAAGCCAGGAATCTACAAACTCTGCTGGATCCTTCCAGAACGAAAGCTGCCAGCAACTAGGACCCTGCAAGTCCTTAGAGCCCCAGATGCCACCAGTCATCTGACACCCAGAGCCTGGGCCAATGACTTCGTTTTCCCCATGGAAAATGGCCTCCATTTCTGGCCACTCGCCCTGACCAAGAGGGTGGTGCCCAGCAAGAAATTTGCAAGCTTTGCTGGATTGCTCCAAATCGAAAGCTGCCACTTGTTGTTGTTCTATTTCTCTAGAGTCCCATCATGCTGTTCTCAGATTGCTAAAGTCCATACCTCCTCGGTGTGTTCTTATGGCTGCAGATCTTCACAGCACAGACGCTTTCTTCTGCATGCTGTTCTTTCCCAGTTCAGGGCTCCTTCAAGGCTCTCCCTGAATGGCTACGCCGCCCCCTTTTATCCCAGTTCTCTTCAATGCTCACAGCTGCAGCCCATCAAGGACAACCAGGACCTGTGGGACAGATATTCAAATAGAATCCATTTCCTCTACTCTAGCCAGTAAGTACTACCCTACAAGTCCTCAGAACCCCAAAGGCCACCTTTCATCTGACACCCAGACCCTGGGGAAAGGACTTCTTTTTCCCATGGCAAATGGCCTCCCTTGGCAGCCACTCACCCTGGCAGAAAGTGGGAGCCTAGCTAGAATGATGCAATCGTTGCTGGATTTTTCCAAAAGAAAAGCTGGCAGCAACTAGGGCCCTGGAAGTACTTAGAGCCTCAAACGCCACCTTGAACATATTACTGAGACCCTGGGGAAAGGACTTCGTTTTTCCCATGGAAAATGGCCTTCATTTCTGGCCACTCGGCCTGGCAGGCAGGGCAGTGCCAAGCCAGGAATCTACAAACTCTGCTGGATCCTTCCAGAACGAAAGCTGCCAGCAACTAGGACCCTGCAAGTCCTTACAGCCCCAGATGCCACCTGTCATCTGACACCCAGAGCCTGGGCCAATGACTTCGTTTTCCCCATGGAAAATGGCCTCCATTTCTGGCCACTCGCCCTGACCAAGAGGGTGGTGCCCAGCAAGAAATTTGCAAGCTTTGCTGGATTGCTCCAAATCGAAAGCTGCCACTTGTTGTTGTTCTATTTCTCTAGAGTCCCATCATGCTGTTCTCAGATTGCTAAAGTCCATACCTCCTCGGTGTGTTCTTATGGCTGCAGATCTTCACAGCACAGACGCTTTCTTCTGCATGCTGTTCTTTCCCAGTTCAGGGCTCCTTCAAGGCTCTCCCTGAATGGCTACGCCGCCCCCTTTTATCCCAGTTCTCTTCAATGCTCACAGCTGCAGCCCATCAAGGACAACCAGGACCTGTGGGACAGATATTCAAATAGAATCCATTTCCTCTACTCTAGCCAGTAAGTACTACCCTACAAGTCCTCAGAACCCCAAAGGCCACCTTTCATCTGACACCCAGACCCTGGGGAAAGGACTTCTTTTTCCCATGGCAAATGGCCTCCCTTGGCAGCCACTCACCCTGGCAGAAAGTGGGAGCCTAGCTAGAATGATGCAATCGTTGCTGGATTTTTCCAAAAGAAAAGCTGGCAGCAACTAGGGCCCTGGAAGTACTTAGAGCCTCAAACGCCACCTTGAACATATTCCTGAGACCCTGGGGAAAGGACTTCGTTTTTCCCATGGAAAATGGCCTTCATTTCTGGCCACTCGGCCTGGCAGGCAGGGCAGTGCCAAGCCAGGAATCTACAAACTCTGCTGGATCCTTCCAGAACGAAAGCTGCCAGCAACTAGGACCCTGCAAGTCCTTAGAGCCCCAGATGCCACCTGTCATCTGACACCCAGAGCCTGGGCCAATGACTTCGTTTTCCCCATGGAAAATGGCCTCCATTTCTGGCCACTCGCCCTGACCAAGAGGGTGGTGCCCAGCAAGAAATTTGCAAGCTTTGCTGGATTGCTCCAAATCGAAAGCTGCCACTTGTTGTTGTTCTATTTCTCTAGAGTCCCATCATGCTGTTCTCAGATTGCTAAAGTCCATACCTCCTCGGTGTGTTCTTATGGCTGCAGATCTTCACAGCACAGACGCTTTCTTCTGCATGCTGTTCTTTCCCAGTTCAGGGCTCCTTCAAGGCTCTCCCTGAATGGCTACGCCGCCCCCTTTTATCCCAGTTCTCTTCAATGCTCACAGCTGCAGCCCATCAAGGACAACCAGGACCTGTGGGACAGATATTCAAATAGAATCCATTTCCTCTACTCTAGCCAGTAAGTACTACCCTACAAGTCCTCAGAACCCCAAAGGCCACCTTTCATCTGACACCCAGACCCTGGGGAAAGGACTTCTTTTTCCCATGGCAAATGGCCTCCCTTGGCAGCCACTCACCCTGGCAGAAAGTGGGAGCCTAGCTAGAATGATGCAATCGTTGCTGGATTTTTCCAAAAGAAAAGCTGCCAGCAACTAGGGCCCTGGAAGTACTTAGAGCCTCAAACGCCACCTTGAACATATTACTGAGACCCTGGGGAAAGGACTTCGTTTTTCCCATGGAAAATGGCCTTCATTTGTGGCCACTCGGCCTGGCAGGCAGGGCAGTGCCAAGCCAGGAATCTACAAACTCTGCTGGATCCTTCCAGAACGAAAGCTGCCAGCAACTAGGACCCTGCAAGTCCTTAGAGCCCCAGATGCCACCAGTCATCTGACACCCAGAGCCTGGGCCAATGACTTCGTTTTCCCCATGGAAAATGGCCTCCATTTCTGGCCACTCGCCCTGACCAAGAGGGTGGTGCCCAGCAAGAAATTTGCAAGCTTTGCTGGATTGCTCCAAATCGAAAGCTGCCACTTGTTGTTGTTCTATTTCTCTAGAGTCCCATCATGCTGTTCTCAGATTGCTAAAGTCCATACCTCCTCGGTGTGTTCTTATGGCTGCAGATCTTCACAGCACAGACGCTTTCTTCTGCATGCTGTTCTTTCCCAGTTCAGGGCTCCTTCAAGGCTCTCCCTGAATGGCTACGCCGCCCCCTTTTATCCCAGTTCTCTTCAATGCTCACAGCTGCAGCCCATCAAGGACAACCAGGACCTGTGGGACAGATATTCAAATAGAATCCATTTCCTCTACTCTAGCCAGTAAGTACTACCCTACAAGTCCTCAGAACCCCAAAGGCCACCTTTCATCTGACACCCAGACCCTGGGGAAAGGACTTCTTTTTCCCATGGCAAATGGCCTCCCTTGGCAGCCACTCACCCTGGCAGAAAGTGGGAGCCTAGCTAGAATGATGCAATCGTTGCTGGATTTTTCCAAAAGAAAAGCTGGCAGCAACTAGGGCCCTGGAAGTACTTAGAGCCTCAAACGCCACCTTGAACATATTCCTGAGACCCTGGGGAAAGGACTTCGTTTTTCCCATGGAAAATGGCCTTCATTTCTGGCCACTCGGCCTGGCAGGCAGGGCAGTGCCAAGCCAGGAATCTACAAACTCTGCTGGATCCTTCCAGAACGAAAGCTGCCAGCAACTAGGACCCTGCAAGTCCTTACAGCCCCAGATGCCACCTGTCATCTGACACCCAGAGCCTGGGCCAATGACTTCGTTTTCCCCATGGAAAATGGCCTCCATTTCTGGCCACTCGCCCTGACCAAGAGGGTGGTGCCCAGCAAGAAATTTGCAAGCTTTGCTGGATTGCTCCAAATCGAAAGCTGCCACTTGTTGTTGTTCTATTTCTCTAGAGTCCCATCATGCTGTTCTCAGATTGCTAAAGTCCATACCTCCTCGGTGTGTTCTTATGGCTGCAGATCTTCACAGCACAGACGCTTTCTTCTGCATGCTGTTCTTTCCCAGTTCAGGGCTCCTTCAAGGCTCTCCCTGAATGGCTACGCCGCCCCCTTTTATCCCAGTTCTCTTCAATGCTCACAGCTGCAGCCCATCAAGGACAACCAGGACCTGTGGGACAGATATTCAAATAGAATCCATTTCCTCTACTCTAGCCAGTAAGTACTACCCTACAAGTCCTCAGAACCCCAAAGGCCACCTTTCATCTGACACCCAGACCCTGGGGAAAGGACTTCTTTTTCCCATGGCAAATGGCCTCCCTTGGCAGCCACTCACCCTGGCAGAAAGTGGGAGCCTAGCTAGAATGATGCAATCGTTGCTGGATTTTTCCAAAAGAAAAGCTGCCAGCAACTAGGGCCCTGGAAGTACTTAGAGCCTCAAACGCCACCTTGAACATATTACTGAGACCCTGGGGAAAGGACTTCGTTTTTCCCATGGAAAATGGCCTTCATTTGTGGCCACTCGGCCTGGCAGGCAGGGCAGTGCCAAGCCAGGAATCTACAAACTCTGCTGGATCCTTCCAGAACGAAAGCTGCCAGCAACTAGGACCCTGCAAGTCCTTACAGCCCCAGATGCCACCTGTCATCTGACACCCAGAGCCTGGGCCAATGACTTCGTTTTCCCCATGGAAAATGGCCTCCATTTCTGGCCACTCGCCCTGACCAAGAGGGTGGTGCCCAGCAAGAAATTTGCAAGCTTTGCTGGATTGCTCCAAATCGAAAGCTGCCACTTGTTGTTGTTCTATTTCTCTAGAGTCCCATCATGCTGTTCTCAGATTGCTAAAGTCCATACCTCCTCGGTGTGTTCTTATGGCTGCAGATCTTCACAGCACAGACGCTTTCTTCTGCATGCTGTTCTTTCCCAGTTCAGGGCTCCTTCAAGGCTCTCCCTGAATGGCTACGCCGCCCCCTTTTATCCCAGTTCTCTTCAATGCTCACAGCTGCAGCCCATCAAGGACAACCAGGACCTGTGGGACAGATATTCAAATAGAATCCATTTCCTCTACTCTAGCCAGTAAGTACTACCCTACAAGTCCTCAGAACCCCAAAGGCCACCTTTCATCTGACACCCAGACCCTGGGGAAAGGACTTCTTTTTCCCATGGCAAATGGCCTCCCTTGGCAGCCACTCACCCTGGCAGAAAGTGGGAGCCTAGCTAGAATGATGCAATCGTTGCTGGATTTTTCCAAAAGAAAAGCTGGCAGCAACTAGGGCCCTGGAAGTACTTAGAGCCTCAAACGCCACCTTGAACATATTACTGAGACCCTGGGGAAAGGACTTCGTTTTTCCCATGGAAAATGGCCTTCATTTGTGGCCACTCGGCCTGGCAGGCAGGGCAGTGCCAAGCCAGGAATCTACAAACTCTGCTGGATCCTTCCAGAACGAAAGCTGCCAGCAACTAGGACCCTGCAAGTCCTTAGAGCCCCAGATGCCACCAGTCATCTGACACCCAGAGCCTGGGCCAATGACTTCGTTTTCCCCATGGAAAATGGCCTCCATTTCTGGCCACTCGCCCTGACCAAGAGGGTGGTGCCCAGCAAGAAATTTGCAAGCTTTGCTGGATTGCTCCAAATCTAAAGCTGCCACTTGTTGTTCTTCTATTTCTCTAGAGTCCCATCATGCTGTTCTCAGATTGCTAAAGTCCATACCTCCTCGGTGTGTTCTTATGGCTGCAGATCTTCACAGCACAGACGCTTTCTTCTGCATGCTGTTCTTTCCCAGTTCAGGGCTCCTTCAAGGCTCTCCCTGAATGGCTACGCCGCCCCCTTTTATCCCAGTTCTCTTCAATGCTCACAGCTGCAGCCCATCAAGGACAACCAGGACCTGTGGGACAGATATTCAAATAGAATCCATTTCCTCTACTCTAGCCAGTAAGTACTACCCTACAAGTCCTCAGAACCCCAAAGGCCACCTTTCATCTGACACCCAGACCCTGGGGAAAGGACTTCTTTTTCCCATGGCAAATGGCCTCCCTTGGCAGCCACTCACCCTGGCAGAAAGTGGGAGCCTAGCTAGAATGATGCAATCGTTGCTGGATTTTTCCAAAAGAAAAGCTGCCAGCAACTAGGGCCCTGGAAGTACTTAGAGCCTCAAACGCCACCTTGAACATATTACTGAGACCCTGGGGAAAGGACTTCGTTTTTCCCATGGAAAATGGCCTTCATTTGTGGCCACTCGGCCTGGCAGGCAGGGCAGTGCCAAGCCAGGAATCTACAAACTCTGCTGGATCCTTCCAGAACGAAAGCTGCCAGCAACTAGGACCCTGCAAGTCCTTAGAGCCCCAGATGCCACCAGTCATCTGACACCCAGAGCCTGGGCCAATGACTTCGTTTTCCCCATGGAAAATGGCCTCCATTTCTGGCCACTCGCCCTGACCAAGAGGGTGGTGCCCAGCAAGAAATTTGCAAGCTTTGCTGGATTGCTCCAAATCGAAAGCTGCCACTTGTTGTTGTTCTATTTCTCTAGAGTCCCATCATGCTGTTCTCAGATTGCTAAAGTCCATACCTCCTCGGTGTGTTCTTATGGCTGCAGATCTTCACAGCACAGACGCTTTCTTCTGCATGCTGTTCTTTCCCAGTTCAGGGCTCCTTCAAGGCTCTCCCTGAATGGCTACGCCGCCCCCTTTTATCCCAGTTCTCTTCAATGCTCACAGCTGCAGCCCATCAAGGACAACCAGGACCTGTGGGACAGATATTCAAATAGAATCCATTTCCTCTACTCTAGCCAGTAAGTACTACCCTACAAGTCCTCAGAACCCCAAAGGCCACCTTTCATCTGACACCCAGACCCTGGGGAAAGGACTTCTTTTTCCCATGGCAAATGGCCTCCCTTGGCAGCCACTCACCCTGGCAGAAAGTGGGAGCCTAGCTAGAATGATGCAATCGTTGCTGGATTTTTCCAAAAGAAAAGCTGGCAGCAACTAGGGCCCTGGAAGTACTTAGAGCCTCAAACGCCACCTTGAACATATTACTGAGACCCTGGGGAAAGGACTTCGTTTTTCCCATGGAAAATGGCCTTCATTTCTGGCCACTCGGCCTGGCAGGCAGGGCAGTGCCAAGCCAGGAATCTACAAACTCTGCTGGATCCTTCCAGAACGAAAGCTGCCAGCAACTAGGACCCTGCAAGTCCTTACAGCCCCAGATGCCACCTGTCATCTGACACCCAGAGCCTGGGCCAATGACTTCGTTTTCCCCATGGAAAATGGCCTCCATTTCTGGCCACTCGCCCTGACCAAGAGGGTGGTGCCCAGCAAGAAATTTGCAAGCTTTGCTGGATTGCTCCAAATCGAAAGCTGCCACTTGTTGTTGTTCTATTTCTCTAGAGTCCCATCATGCTGTTCTCAGATTGCTAAAGTCCATACCTCCTCGGTGTGTTCTTATGGCTGCAGATCTTCACAGCACAGACGCTTTCTTCTGCATGCTGTTCTTTCCCAGTTCAGGGCTCCTTCAAGGCTCTCCCTGAATGGCTACGCCGCCCCCTTTTATCCCAGTTCTCTTCAATGCTCACAGCTGCAGCCCATCAAGGACAACCAGGACCTGTGGGACAGATATTCAAATAGAATCCATTTCCTCTACTCTAGCCAGTAAGTACTACCCTACAAGTCCTCAGAACCCCAAAGGCCACCTTTCATCTGACACCCAGACCCTGGGGAAAGGACTTCTTTTTCCCATGGCAAATGGCCTCCCTTGGCAGCCACTCACCCTGGCAGAAAGTGGGAGCCTAGCTAGAATGATGCAATCGTTGCTGGATTTTTCCAAAAGAAAAGCTGGCAGCAACTAGGGCCCTGGAAGTACTTAGAGCCTCAAACGCCACCTTGAACATATTACTGAGACCCTGGGGAAAGGACTTCGTTTTTCCCATGGAAAATGGCCTTCATTTCTGGCCACTCGGCCTGGCAGGCAGGGCAGTGCCAAGCCAGGAATCTACAAACTCTGCTGGATCCTTCCAGAACGAAAGCTGCCAGCAACTAGGACCCTGCAAGTCCTTAGAGCCCCAGATGCCACCAGTCATCTGACACCCAGAGCCTGGGCCAATGACTTCGTTTTCCCCATGGAAAATGGCCTCCATTTCTGGCCACTCGCCCTGACCAAGAGGGTGGTGCCCAGCAAGAAATTTGCAAGCTTTGCTGGATTGCTCCAAATCTAAAGCTGCCACTTGTTGTTCTTCTATTTCTCTAGAGTCCCATCATGCTGTTCTCAGATTGCTAAAGTCCATACCTCCTCGGTGTGTTCTTATGGCTGCAGATCTTCACAGCACAGACGCTTTCTTCTGCATGCTGTTCTTTCCCAGTTCAGGGCTCCTTCAAGGCTCTCCCTGAATGGCTACGCCGCCCCCTTTTATCCCAGTTCTCTTCAATGCTCACAGCTGCAGCCCATCAAGGACAACCAGGACCTGTGGGACAGATATTCAAATAGAATCCATTTCCTCTACTCTAGCCAGTAAGTACTACCCTACAAGTCCTCAGAACCCCAAAGGCCACCTTTCATCTGACACCCAGACCCTGGGGAAAGGACTTCTTTTTCCCATGGCAAATGGCCTCCCTTGGCAGCCACTCACCCTGGCAGAAAGTGGGAGCCTAGCTAGAATGATGCAATCGTTGCTGGATTTTTCCAAAAGAAAAGCTGGCAGCAACTAGGGCCCTGGAAGTACTTAGAGCCTCAAACGCCACCTTGAACATATTACTGAGACCCTGGGGAAAGGACTTCGTTTTTCCCATGGAAAATGGCCTTCATTTCTGGCCACTCGGCCTGGCAGGCAGGGCAGTGCCAAGCCAGGAATCTACAAACTCTGCTGGATCCTTCCAGAACGAAAGCTGCCAGCAACTAGGACCCTGCAAGTCCTTAGAGCCCCAGATGCCACCAGTCATCTGACACCCAGAGCCTGGGCCAATGACTTCGTTTTCCCCATGGAAAATGGCCTCCATTTCTGGCCACTCGCCCTGACCAAGAGGGTGGTGCCCAGCAAGAAATTTGCAAGCTTTGCTGGATTGCTCCAAATCTAAAGCTGCCACTTGTTGTTCTTCTATTTCTCTAGAGTCCCATCATGCTGTTCTCAGATTGCTAAAGTCCATACCTCCTCGGTGTGTTCTTATGGCTGCAGATCTTCACAGCACAGACGCTTTCTTCTGCATGCTGTTCTTTCCCAGTTCAGGGCTCCTTCAAGGCTCTCCCTGAATGGCTACGCCGCCCCCTTTTATCCCAGTTCTCTTCAATGCTCACAGCTGCAGCCCATCAAGGACAACCAGGACCTGTGGGACAGATATTCAAATAGAATCCATTTCCTCTACTCTAGCCAGTAAGTACTACCCTACAAGTCCTCAGAACCCCAAAGGCCACCTTTCATCTGACACCCAGACCCTGGGGAAAGGACTTCTTTTTCCCATGGCAAATGGCCTCCCTTGGCAGCCACTCACCCTGGCAGAAAGTGGGAGCCTAGCTAGAATGATGCAATCGTTGCTGGATTTTTCCAAAAGAAAAGCTGCCAGCAACTAGGGCCCTGGAAGTACTTAGAGCCTCAAACGCCACCTTGAACATATTACTGAGACCCTGGGGAAAGGACTTCGTTTTTCCCATGGAAAATGGCCTTCATTTGTGGCCACTCGGCCTGGCAGGCAGGGCAGTGCCAAGCCAGGAATCTACAAACTCTGCTGGATCCTTCCAGAACGAAAGCTGCCAGCAACTAGGACCCTGCAAGTCCTTAGAGCCCCAGATGCCACCAGTCATCTGACACCCAGAGCCTGGGCCAATGACTTCGTTTTCCCCATGGAAAATGGCCTCCATTTCTGGCCACTCGCCCTGACCAAGAGGGTGGTGCCCAGCAAGAAATTTGCAAGCTTTGCTGGATTGCTCCAAATCGAAAGCTGCCACTTGTTGTTGTTCTATTTCTCTAGAGTCCCATCATGCTGTTCTCAGATTGCTAAAGTCCATACCTCCTCGGTGTGTTCTTATGGCTGCAGATCTTCACAGCACAGACGCTTTCTTCTGCATGCTGTTCTTTCCCAGTTCAGGGCTCCTTCAAGGCTCTCCCTGAATGGCTACGCCGCCCCCTTTTATCCCAGTTCTCTTCAATGCTCACAGCTGCAGCCCATCAAGGACAACCAGGACCTGTGGGACAGATATTCAAATAGAATCCATTTCCTCTACTCTAGCCAGTAAGTACTACCCTACAAGTCCTCAGAACCCCAAAGGCCACCTTTCATCTGACACCCAGACCCTGGGGAAAGGACTTCTTTTTCCCATGGCAAATGGCCTCCCTTGGCAGCCACTCACCCTGGCAGAAAGTGGGAGCCTAGCTAGAATGATGCAATCGTTGCTGGATTTTTCCAAAAGAAAAGCTGGCAGCAACTAGGGCCCTGGAAGTACTTAGAGCCTCAAACGCCACCTTGAACATATTACTGAGACCCTGGGGAAAGGACTTCGTTTTTCCCATGGAAAATGGCCTTCATTTCTGGCCACTCGGCCTGGCAGGCAGGGCAGTGCCAAGCCAGGAATCTACAAACTCTGCTGGATCCTTCCAGAACGAAAGCTGCCAGCAACTAGGACCCTGCAAGTCCTTACAGCCCCAGATGCCACCTGTCATCTGACACCCAGAGCCTGGGCCAATGACTTCGTTTTCCCCATGGAAAATGGCCTCCATTTCTGGCCACTCGCCCTGACCAAGAGGGTGGTGCCCAGCAAGAAATTTGCAAGCTTTGCTGGATTGCTCCAAATCGAAAGCTGCCACTTGTTGTTGTTCTATTTCTCTAGAGTCCCATCATGCTGTTCTCAGATTGCTAAAGTCCATACCTCCTCGGTGTGTTCTTATGGCTGCAGATCTTCACAGCACAGACGCTTTCTTCTGCATGCTGTTCTTTCCCAGTTCAGGGCTCCTTCAAGGCTCTCCCTGAATGGCTACGCCGCCCCCTTTTATCCCAGTTCTCTTCAATGCTCACAGCTGCAGCCCATCAAGGACAACCAGGACCTGTGGGACAGATATTCAAATAGAATCCATTTCCTCTACTCTAGCCAGTAAGTACTACCCTACAAGTCCTCAGAACCCCAAAGGCCACCTTTCATCTGACACCCAGACCCTGGGGAAAGGACTTCTTTTTCCCATGGCAAATGGCCTCCCTTGGCAGCCACTCACCCTGGCAGAAAGTGGGAGCCTAGCTAGAATGATGCAATCGTTGCTGGATTTTTCCAAAAGAAAAGCTGGCAGCAACTAGGGCCCTGGAAGTACTTAGAGCCTCAAACGCCACCTTGAACATATTACTGAGACCCTGGGGAAAGGACTTCGTTTTTCCCATGGAAAATGGCCTTCATTTGTGGCCACTCGGCCTGGCAGGCAGGGCAGTGCCAAGCCAGGAATCTACAAACTCTGCTGGATCCTTCCAGAATGAAAGCTGCCAGCAACTAGGACCCTGCAAGTCCTTACAGCCCCAGATGCCACCTGTCATCTGACACCCAGAGCCTGGGCCAATGACTTCGTTTTCCCCATGGAAAATGGCCTCCATTTCTGGCCACTCGCCCTGACCAAGAGGGTGGTGCCCAGCAAGAAATTTGCAAGCTTTGCTGGATTGCTCCAAATCGAAAGCTGCCACTTGTTGTTGTTCTATTTCTCTAGAGTCCCATCATGCTGTTCTCAGATTGCTAAAGTCCATACCTCCTCGGTGTGTTCTTATGGCTGCAGATCTTCACAGCACAGACGCTTTCTTCTGCATGCTGTTCTTTCCCAGTTCAGGGCTCCTTCAAGGCTCTCCCTGAATGGCTACGCCGCCCCCTTTTATCCCAGTTCTCTTCAATGCTCACAGCTGCAGCCCATCAAGGACAACCAGGACCTGTGGGACAGATATTCAAATAGAATCCATTTCCTCTACTCTAGCCAGTAAGTACTACCCTACAAGTCCTCAGAACCCCAAAGGCCACCTTTCATCTGACACCCAGACCCTGGGGAAAGGACTTCTTTTTCCCATGGCAAATGGCCTCCCTTGGCAGCCACTCACCCTGGCAGAAAGTGGGAGCCTAGCTAGAATGATGCAATCGTTGCTGGATTTTTCCAAAAGAAAAGCTGGCAGCAACTAGGGCCCTGGAAGTACTTAGAGCCTCAAACGCCACCTTGAACATATTACTGAGACCCTGGGGAAAGGACTTCGTTTTTCCCATGGAAAATGGCCTTCATTTCTGGCCACTCGGCCTGGCAGGCAGGGCAGTGCCAAGCCAGGAATCTACAAACTCTGCTGGATCCTTCCAGAACGAAAGCTGCCAGCAACTAGGACCCTGCAAGTCCTTAGAGCCCCAGATGCCACCAGTCATCTGACACCCAGAGCCTGGGCCAATGACTTCGTTTTCCCCATGGAAAATGGCCTCCATTTCTGGCCACTCGCCCTGACCAAGAGGGTGGTGCCCAGCAAGAAATTTGCAAGCTTTGCTGGATTGCTCCAAATCGAAAGCTGCCACTTGTTGTTGTTCTATTTCTCTAGAGTCCCATCATGCTGTTCTCAGATTGCTAAAGTCCATACCTCCTCTGTGTGTTCTTATGGCTGCAGATCTTCACAGCACAGACGCTTTCTTCTGCATGCTGTTCTTTCCCAGTTCAGGGCTCCTTCAAGGCTCTCCCTGAATGGCTACGCCGCCCCCTTTTATCCCAGTTCTCTTCAATGCTCACAGCTGCAGCCCATCAAGGACAACCAGGACCTGTGGGACAGATATTCAAATAGAATCCATTTCCTCTACTCTAGCCAGTAAGTACTACCCTACAAGTCCTCAGAACCCCAAAGGCCACCTTTCATCTGACACCCAGACCCTGGGGAAAGGACTTCTTTTTCCCATGGCAAATGGCCTCCCTTGGCAGCCACTCACCCTGGCAGAAAGTGGGAGCCTAGCTAGAATGATGCAATCGTTGCTGGATTTTTCCAAAAGAAAAGCTGGCAGCAACTAGGGCCCTGGAAGTACTTAGAGCCTCAAACGCCACCTTGAACATATTACTGAGACCCTGGGGAAAGGACTTCGTTTTTCCCATGGAAAATGGCCTTCATTTGTGGCCACTCTGCCTGGCAGGCAGGGCAGTGCCAAGCCAGGAATCTACAAACTCTGCTGGATCCTTCCAGAACGAAAGCTGCCAGCAACTAGGACCCTGCAAGTCCTTAGAGCCCCAGATGCCACCAGTCATCTGACACCCAGAGCCTGGGCCAATGACTTCGTTTTCCCCATGGAAAATGGCCTCCATTTCTGGCCACTCGCCCTGACCAAGAGGGTGGTGCCCAGCAAGAAATTTGCAAGCTTTGCTGGATTGCTCCAAATCGAAAGCTGCCACTTGTTGTTGTTCTATTTCTCTAGAGTCCCATCATGCTGTTCTCAGATTGCTAAAGTCCATACCTCCTCGGTGTGTTCTTATGGCTGCAGATCTTCACAGCACAGACGCTTTCTTCTGCATGCTGTTCTTTCCCAGTTCAGGGCTCCTTCAAGGCTCTCCCTGAATGGCTACGCCGCCCCCTTTTATCCCAGTTCTCTTCAATGCTCACAGCTGCAGCCCATCAAGGACAACCAGGACCTGTGGGACAGATATTCAAATAGAATCCATTTCCTCTACTCTAGCCAGTAAGTACTACCCTACAAGTCCTCAGAACCCCAAAGGCCACCTTTCATCTGACACCCAGACCCTGGGGAAAGGACTTCTTTTTCCCATGGCAAATGGCCTCCCTTGGCAGCCACTCACCCTGGCAGAAAGTGGGAGCCTAGCTAGAATGATGCAATCGTTGCTGGATTTTTCCAAAAGAAAAGCTGCCAGCAACTAGGGCCCTGGAAGTACTTAGAGCCTCAAACGCCACCTTGAACATATTACTGAGACCCTGGGGAAAGGACTTCGTTTTTCCCATGGAAAATGGCCTTCATTTGTGGCCACTCGGCCTGGCAGGCAGGGCAGTGCCAAGCCAGGAATCTACAAACTCTGCTGGATCCTTCCAGAACGAAAGCTGCCAGCAACTAGGACCCTGCAAGTCCTTAGAGCCCCAGATGCCACCAGTCATCTGACACCCAGAGCCTGGGCCAATGACTTCGTTTTCCCCATGGAAAATGGCCTCCATTTCTGGCCACTCGCCCTGACCAAGAGGGTGGTGCCCAGCAAGAAATTTGCAAGCTTTGCTGGATTGCTCCAAATCGAAAGCTGCCACTTGTTGTTCTTCTATTTCTCTAGAGTCCCATCATGCTGTTCTCAGATTGCTAAAGTCCATACCTCCTCGGTGTGTTCTTATGGCTGCAGATCTTCACAGCACAGACGCTTTCTTCTGCATGCTGTTCTTTCCCAGTTCAGGGCTCCTTCAAGGCTCTCCCTGAATGGCTACGCCGCCCCCTTTTATCCCAGTTCTCTTCAATGCTCACAGCTGCAGCCCATCAAGGACAACCAGGACCTGTGGGACAGATATTCAAATAGAATCCATTTCCTCTACTCTAGCCAGTAAGTACTACCCTACAAGTCCTCAGAACCCCAAAGGCCACCTTTCATCTGACACCCAGACCCTGGGGAAAGGACTTCTTTTTCCCATGGCAAATGGCCTCCCTTGGCAGCCACTCACCCTGGCAGAAAGTGGGAGCCTAGCTAGAATGATGCAATCGTTGCTGGATTTTTCCAAAAGAAAAGCTGGCAGCAACTAGGGCCCTGGAAGTACTTAGAGCCTCAAACGCCACCTTGAACATATTACTGAGACCCTGGGGAAAGGACTTCGTTTTTCCCATGGAAAATGGCCTTCATTTCTGGCCACTCGGCCTGGCAGGCAGGGCAGTGCCAAGCCAGGAATCTACAAACTCTGCTGGATCCTTCCAGAACGAAAGCTGCCAGCAACTAGGACCCTGCAAGTCCTTAGAGCCCCAGATGCCACCAGTCATCTGACACCCAGAGCCTGGGCCAATGACTTCGTTTTCCCCATGGAAAATGGCCTCCATTTCTGGCCACTCGCCCTGACCAAGAGGGTGGTGCCCAGCAAGAAATTTGCAAGCTTTGCTGGATTGCTCCAAATCGAAAGCTGCCACTTGTTGTTGTTCTATTTCTCTAGAGTCCCATCATGCTGTTCTCAGATTGCTAAAGTCCATACCTCCTCGGTGTGTTCTTATGGCTGCAGATCTTCACAGCACAGACGCTTTCTTCTGCATGCTGTTCTTTCCCAGTTCAGGGCTCCTTCAAGGCTCTCCCTGAATGGCTACGCCGCCCCCTTTTATCCCAGTTCTCTTCAATGCTCACAGCTGCAGCCCATCAAGGACAACCAGGACCTGTGGGACAGATATTCAAATAGAATCCATTTCCTCTACTCTAGCCAGTAAGTACTACCCTACAAGTCCTCAGAACCCCAAAGGCCACCTTTCATCTGACACCCAGACCCTGGGGAAAGGACTTCTTTTTCCCATGGCAAATGGCCTCCCTTGGCAGCCACTCACCCTGGCAGAAAGTGGGAGCCTAGCTAGAATGATGCAATCGTTGCTGGATTTTTCCAAAAGAAAAGCTGGCAGCAACTAGGGCCCTGGAAGTACTTAGAGCCTCAAACGCCACCTTGAACATATTACTGAGACCCTGGGGAAAGGACTTCGTTTTTCCCATGGAAAATGGCCTTCATTTCTGGCCACTCGGCCTGGCAGGCAGGGCAGTGCCAAGCCAGGAATCTACAAACTCTGCTGGATCCTTCCAGAACGAAAGCTGCCAGCAACTAGGACCCTGCAAGTCCTTAGAGCCCCAGATGCCACCAGTCATCTGACACCCAGAGCCTGGGCCAATGACTTCGTTTTCCCCATGGAAAATGGCCTCCATTTCTGGCCACTCGCCCTGACCAAGAGGGTGGTGCCCAGCAAGAAATTTGCAAGCTTTGCTGGATTGCTCCAAATCGAAAGCTGCCACTTGTTGTTGTTCTATTTCTCTAGAGTCCCATCATGCTGTTCTCAGATTGCTAAAGTCCATACCTCCTCGGTGTGTTCTTATGGCTGCAGATCTTCACAGCACAGACGCTTTCTTCTGCATGCTGTTCTTTCCCAGTTCAGGGCTCCTTCAAGGCTCTCCCTGAATGGCTACGCCGCCCCCTTTTATCCCAGTTCTCTTCAATGCTCACAGCTGCAGCCCATCAAGGACAACCAGGACCTGTGGGACAGATATTCAAATAGAATCCATTTCCTCTACTCTAGCCAGTAAGTACTACCCTACAAGTCCTCAGAACCCCAAAGGCCACCTTTCATCTGACACCCAGACCCTGGGGAAAGGACTTCTTTTTCCCATGGCAAATGGCCTCCCTTGGCAGCCACTCACCCTGGCAGAAAGTGGGAGCCTAGCTAGAATGATGCAATCGTTGCTGGATTTTTCCAAAAGAAAAGCTGCCAGCAACTAGGGCCCTGGAAGTACTTAGAGCCTCAAACGCCACCTTGAACATATTACTGAGACCCTGGGGAAAGGACTTCGTTTTTCCCATGGAAAATGGCCTTCATTTCTGGCCACTCGGCCTGGCAGGCAGGGCAGTGCCAAGCCAGGAATCTACAAACTCTGCTGGATCCTTCCAGAACGAAAGCTGCCAGCAACTAGGACCCTGCAAGTCCTTAGAGCCCCAGATGCCACCAGTCATCTGACACCCAGAGCCTGGGCCAATGACTTCGTTTTCCCCATGGAAAATGGCCTCCATTTCTGGCCACTCGCCCTGACCAAGAGGGTGGTGCCCAGCAAGAAATTTGCAAGCTTTGCTGGATTGCTCCAAATCGAAAGCTGCCACTTGTTGTTGTTCTATTTCTCTAGAGTCCCATCATGCTGTTCTCAGATTGCTAAAGGCCATACCTCCTCGGTGTGTTCTTATGGCTGCAGATCTTCACAGCACAGACGCTTTCTTCTGCATGCTGTTCTTTCCCAGTTCAGGGCTCCTTCAAGGCTCTCCCTGAATGGCTACGCCGCCCCCTTTTATCCCAGTTCTCTTCAATGCTCACAGCTGCAGCCCATCAAGGACAACCAGGACCTGTGGGACAGATATTCAAATAGAATCCATTTCCTCTACTCTAGCCAGTAAGTACTACCCTACAAGTCCTCAGAACCCCAAAGGCCACCTTTCATCTGACACCCAGACCCTGGGGAAAGGACTTCTTTTTCCCATGGCAAATGGCCTCCCTTGGCAGCCACTCACCCTGGCAGAAAGTGGGAGCCTAGCTAGAATGATGCAATCGTTGCTGGATTTTTCCAAAAGAAAAGCTGGCAGCAACTAGGGCCCTGGAAGTACTTAGAGCCTCAAACGCCACCTTGAACATATTACTGAGACCCTGGGGAAAGGACTTCGTTTTTCCCATGGAAAATGGCCTTCATTTGTGGCCACTTGGCCTGGCAGGCAGGGCAGTGCCAAGCCAGGAATCTACAAACTCTGCTGGATCCTTCCAGAACGAAAGCTGCCAGCAACTAGGACCCTGCAAGTCCTTAGAGCCCCAGATGCCACCAGTCATCTGACACCCAGAGCCTGGGCCAATGACTTCGTTTTCCCCATGGAAAATGGCCTCCATTTCTGGCCACTCGCCCTGACCAAGAGGGTGGTGCCCAGCAAGAAATTTGCAAGCTTTGCTGGATTGCTCCAAATCGAAAGCTGCCACTTGTTGTTCTTCTATTTCTCTAGAGTCCCATCATGCTGTTCTCAGATTGCTAAAGTCCATACCTCCTCGGTGTGTTCTTATGGCTGCAGATCTTCACAGCACAGACGCTTTCTTCTGCATGCTGTTCTTTCCCAGTTCAGGGCTCCTTCAAGGCTCTCCCTGAATGGCTACGCCGCCCCCTTTTATCCCAGTTCTCTTCAATGCTCACAGCTGCAGCCCATCAAGGACAACCAGGACCTGTGGGACAGATATTCAAATAGAATCCATTTCCTCTACTCTAGCCAGTAAGTACTACCCTACAAGTCCTCAGAACCCCAAAGGCCACCTTTCATCTGACACCCAGACCCTGGGGAAAGGACTTCTTTTTCCCATGGCAAATGGCCTCCCTTGGCAGCCACTCACCCTGGCAGAAAGTGGGAGCCTAGCTAGAATGATGCAATCGTTGCTGGATTTTTCCAAAAGAAAAGCTGGCAGCAACTAGGGCCCTGGAAGTACTTAGAGCCTCAAACGCCACCTTGAACATATTCCTGAGACCCTGGGGAAAGGACTTCGTTTTTCCCATGGAAAATGGCCTTCATTTGTGGCCACTCGGCCTGGCAGGCAGGGCAGTGCCAAGCCAGGAATCTACAAACTCTGCTGGATCCTTCCAGAACGAAAGCTGCCAGCAACTAGGACCCTGCAAGTCCTTAGAGCCCCAGATGCCACCAGTCATCTGACACCCAGAGCCTGGGCCAATGACTTCGTTTTCCCCATGGAAAATGGCCTCCATTTCTGGCCACTCGCCCTGACCAAGAGGGTGGTGCCCAGCAAGAAATTTGCAAGCTTTGCTGGATTGCTCCAAATCGAAAGCTGCCACTTGTTGTTCTTCTATTTCTCTAGAGTCCCATCATGCTGTTCTCAGATTGCTAAAGTCCATACCTCCTCGGTGTGTTCTTATGGCTGCAGATCTTCACAGCACAGACGCTTTCTTCTGCATGCTGTTCTTTCCCAGTTCAGGGCTCCTTCAAGGCTCTCCCTGAATGGCTACGCCGCCCCCTTTTATCCCAGTTCTCTTCAATGCTCACAGCTGCAGCCCATCAAGGACAACCAGGACCTGTGGGACAGATATTCAAATAGAATCCATTTCCTCTACTCTAGCCAGTAAGTACTACCCTACAAGTCCTCAGAACCCCAAAGGCCACCTTTCATCTGACACCCAGACCCTGGGGAAAGGACTTCTTTTTCCCATGGCAAATGGCCTCCCTTGGCAGCCACTCACCCTGGCAGAAAGTGGGAGCCTAGCTAGAATGATGCAATCGTTGCTGGATTTTTCCAAAAGAAAAGCTGCCAGCAACTAGGGCCCTGGAAGTACTTAGAGCCTCAAACGCCACCTTGAACATATTACTGAGACCCTGGGGAAAGGACTTCGTTTTTCCCATGGAAAATGGCCTTCATTTGTGGCCACTCGGCCTGGCAGGCAGGGCAGTGCCAAGCCAGGAATCTACAAACTCTGCTGGATCCTTCCAGAACGAAAGCTGCCAGCAACTAGGACCCTGCAAGTCCTTACAGCCCCAGATGCCACCTGTCATCTGACACCCAGAGCCTGGGCCAATGACTTCGTTTTCCCCATGGAAAATGGCCTCCATTTCTGGCCACTCGCCCTGACCAAGAGGGTGGTGCCCAGCAAGAAATTTGCAAGCTTTGCTGGATTGCTCCAAATCGAAAGCTGCCACTTGTTGTTGTTCTATTTCTCTAGAGTCCCATCATGCTGTTCTCAGATTGCTAAAGTCCATACCTCCTCGGTGTGTTCTTATGGCTGCAGATCTTCACAGCACAGACGCTTTCTTCTGCATGCTGTTCTTTCCCAGTTCAGGGCTCCTTCAAGGCTCTCCCTGAATGGCTACGCCGCCCCCTTTTATCCCAGTTCTCTTCAATGCTCACAGCTGCAGCCCATCAAGGACAACCAGGACCTGTGGGACAGATATTCAAATAGAATCCATTTCCTCTACTCTAGCCAGTAAGTACTACCCTACAAGTCCTCAGAACCCCAAAGGCCACCTTTCATCTGACACCCAGACCCTGGGGAAAGGACTTCTTTTTCCCATGGCAAATGGCCTCCCTTGGCAGCCACTCACCCTGGCAGAAAGTGGGAGCCTAGCTAGAATGATGCAATCGTTGCTGGATTTTTCCAAAAGAAAAGCTGGCAGCAACTAGGGCCCTGGAAGTACTTAGAGCCTCAAACGCCACCTTGAACATATTACTGAGACCCTGGGGAAAGGACTTCGTTTTTCCCATGGAAAATGGCCTTCATTTGTGGCCACTCGGCCTGGCAGGCAGGGCAGTGCCAAGCCAGGAATCTACAAACTCTGCTGGATCCTTCCAGAACGAAAGCTGCCAGCAACTAGGACCCTGCAAGTCCTTAGAGCCCCAGATGCCACCAGTCATCTGACACCCAGAGCCTGGGCCAATGACTTCGTTTTCCCCATGGAAAATGGCCTCCATTTCTGGCCACTCGCCCTGACCAAGAGGGTGGTGCCCAGCAAGAAATTTGCAAGCTTTGCTGGATTGCTCCAAATCGAAAGCTGCCACTTGTTGTTGTTCTATTTCTCTAGAGTCCCATCATGCTGTTCTCAGATTGCTAAAGTCCATACCTCCTCGGTGTGTTCTTATGGCTGCAGATCTTCACAGCACAGACGCTTTCTTCTGCATGCTGTTCTTTCCCAGTTCAGGGCTCCTTCAAGGCTCTCCCTGAATGGCTACGCCGCCCCCTTTTATCCCAGTTCTCTTCAATGCTCACAGCTGCAGCCCATCAAGGACAACCAGGACCTGTGGGACAGATATTCAAATAGAATCCATTTCCTCTACTCTAGCCAGTAAGTACTACCCTACAAGTCCTCAGAACCCCAAAGGCCACCTTTCATCTGACACCCAGACCCTGGGGAAAGGACTTCTTTTTCCCATGGCAAATGGCCTCCCTTGGCAGCCACTCACCCTGGCAGAAAGTGGGAGCCTAGCTAGAATGATGCAATCGTTGCTGGATTTTTCCAAAAGAAAAGCTGCCAGCAACTAGGGCCCTGGAAGTACTTAGAGCCTCAAACGCCACCTTGAACATATTACTGAGACCCTGGGGAAAGGACTTCGTTTTTCCCATGGAAAATGGCCTTCATTTGTGGCCACTCGGCCTGGCAGGCAGGGCAGTGCCAAGCCAGGAATCTACAAACTCTGCTGGATCCTTCCAGAACGAAAGCTGCCAGCAACTAGGACCCTGCAAGTCCTTAGAGCCCCAGATGCCACCAGTCATCTGACACCCAGAGCCTGGGCCAATGACTTCGTTTTCCCCATGGAAAATGGCCTCCATTTCTGGCCACTCGCCCTGACCAAGAGGGTGGTGCCCAGCAAGAAATTTGCAAGCTTTGCTGGATTGCTCCAAATCGAAAGCTGCCACTTGTTGTTGTTCTATTTCTCTAGAGTCCCATCATGCTGTTCTCAGATTGCTAAAGTCCATACCTCCTCGGTGTGTTCTTATGGCTGCAGATCTTCACAGCACAGACGCTTTCTTCTGCATGCTGTTCTTTCCCAGTTCAGGGCTCCTTCAAGGCTCTCCCTGAATGGCTACGCCGCCCCCTTTTATCCCAGTTCTCTTCAATGCTCACAGCTGCAGCCCATCAAGGACAACCAGGACCTGTGGGACAGATATTCAAATAGAATCCATTTCCTCTACTCTAGCCAGTAAGTACTACCCTACAAGTCCTCAGAACCCCAAAGGCCACCTTTCATCTGACACCCAGACCCTGGGGAAAGGACTTCTTTTTCCCATGGCAAATGGCCTCCCTTGGCAGCCACTCACCCTGGCAGAAAGTGGGAGCCTAGCTAGAATGATGCAATCGTTGCTGGATTTTTCCAAAAGAAAAGCTGGCAGCAACTAGGGCCCTGGAAGTACTTAGAGCCTCAAACGCCACCTTGAACATATTCCTGAGACCCTGGGGAAAGGACTTCGTTTTTCCCATGGAAAATGGCCTTCATTTCTGGCCACTCGGCCTGGCAGGCAGGGCAGTGCCAAGCCAGGAATCTACAAACTCTGCTGGATCCTTCCAGAACGAAAGCTGCCAGCAACTAGGACCCTGCAAGTCCTTACAGCCCCAGATGCCACCTGTCATCTGACACCCAGAGCCTGGGCCAATGACTTCGTTTTCCCCATGGAAAATGGCCTCCATTTCTGGCCACTCGCCCTGACCAAGAGGGTGGTGCCCAGCAAGAAATTTGCAAGCTTTGCTGGATTGCTCCAAATCGAAAGCTGCCACTTGTTGTTGTTCTATTTCTCTAGAGTCCCATCATGCTGTTCTCAGATTGCTAAAGTCCATACCTCCTCGGTGTGTTCTTATGGCTGCAGATCTTCACAGCACAGACGCTTTCTTCTGCATGCTGTTCTTTCCCAGTTCAGGGCTCCTTCAAGGCTCTCCCTGAATGGCTACGCCGCCCCCTTTTATCCCAGTTCTCTTCAATGCTCACAGCTGCAGCCCATCAAGGACAACCAGGACCTGTGGGACAGATATTCAAATAGAATCCATTTCCTCTACTCTAGCCAGTAAGTACTACCCTACAAGTCCTCAGAACCCCAAAGGCCACCTTTCATCTGACACCCAGACCCTGGGGAAAGGACTTCTTTTTCCCATGGCAAATGGCCTCCCTTGGCAGCCACTCACCCTGGCAGAAAGTGGGAGCCTAGCTAGAATGATGCAATCGTTGCTGGATTTTTCCAAAAGAAAAGCTGCCAGCAACTAGGGCCCTGGAAGTACTTAGAGCCTCAAACGCCACCTTGAACATATTACTGAGACCCTGGGGAAAGGACTTCGTTTTTCCCATGGAAAATGGCCTTCATTTGTGGCCACTCGGCCTGGCAGGCAGGGCAGTGCCAAGCCAGGAATCTACAAACTCTGCTGGATCCTTCCAGAACGAAAGCTGCCAGCAACTAGGACCCTGCAAGTCCTTAGAGCCCCAGATGCCACCTGTCATCTGACACCCAGAGCCTGGGCCAATGACTTCGTTTTCCCCATGGAAAATGGCCTCCATTTCTGGCCACTCGCCCTGACCAAGAGGGTGGTGCCCAGCAAGAAATTTGCAAGCTTTGCTGGATTGCTCCAAATCGAAAGCTGCCACTTGTTGTTGTTCTATTTCTCTAGAGTCCCATCATGCTGTTCTCAGATTGCTAAAGTCCATACCTCCTCGGTGTGTTCTTATGGCTGCAGATCTTCACAGCACAGACGCTTTCTTCTGCATGCTGTTCTTTCCCAGTTCAGGGCTCCTTCAAGGCTCTCCCTGAATGGCTACGCCGCCCCCTTTTATCCCAGTTCTCTTCAATGCTCACAGCTGCAGCCCATCAAGGACAACCAGGACCTGTGGGACAGATATTCAAATAGAATCCATTTCCTCTACTCTAGCCAGTAAGTACTACCCTACAAGTCCTCAGAACCCCAAAGGCCACCTTTCATCTGACACCCAGACCCTGGGGAAAGGACTTCTTTTTCCCATGGCAAATGGCCTCCCTTGGCAGCCACTCACCCTGGCAGAAAGTGGGAGCCTAGCTAGAATGATGCAATCGTTGCTGGATTTTTCCAAAAGAAAAGCTGGCAGCAACTAGGGCCCTGGAAGTACTTAGAGCCTCAAACGCCACCTTGAACATATTCCTGAGACCCTGGGGAAAGGACTTCGTTTTTCCCATGGAAAATGGCCTTCATTTCTGGCCACTCGGCCTGGCAGGCAGGGCAGTGCCAAGCCAGGAATCTACAAACTCTGCTGGATCCTTCCAGAACGAAAGCTGCCAGCAACTAGGACCCTGCAAGTCCTTAGAGCCCCAGATGCCACCAGTCATCTGACACCCAGAGCCTGGGCCAATGACTTCGTTTTCCCCATGGAAAATGGCCTCCATTTCTGGCCACTCGCCCTGACCAAGAGGGTGGTGCCCAGCAAGAAATTTGCAAGCTTTGCTGGATTGCTCCAAATCGAAAGCTGCCACTTGTTGTTGTTCTATTTCTCTAGAGTCCCATCATGCTGTTCTCAGATTGCTAAAGTCCATACCTCCTCGGTGTGTTCTTATGGCTGCAGATCTTCACAGCACAGACGCTTTCTTCTGCATGCTGTTCTTTCCCAGTTCAGGGCTCCTTCAAGGCTCTCCCTGAATGGCTACGCCGCCCCCTTTTATCCCAGTTCTCTTCAATGCTCACAGCTGCAGCCCATCAAGGACAACCAGGACCTGTGGGACAGATATTCAAATAGAATCCATTTCCTCTACTCTAGCCAGTAAGTACTACCCTACAAGTCCTCAGAACCCCAAAGGCCACCTTTCATCTGACACCCAGACCCTGGGGAAAGGACTTCTTTTTCCCATGGCAAATGGCCTCCCTTGGCAGCCACTCACCCTGGCAGAAAGTGGGAGCCTAGCTAGAATGATGCAATCGTTGCTGGATTTTTCCAAAAGAAAAGCTGCCAGCAACTAGGGCCCTGGAAGTACTTAGAGCCTCAAACGCCACCTTGAACATATTACTGAGACCCTGGGGAAAGGACTTCGTTTTTCCCATGGAAAATGGCCTTCATTTGTGGCCACTCGGCCTGGCAGGCAGGGCAGTGCCAAGCCAGGAATCTACAAACTCTGCTGGATCCTTCCAGAACGAAAGCTGCCAGCAACTAGGACCCTGCAAGTCCTTAGAGCCCCAGATGCCACCAGTCATCTGACACCCAGAGCCTGGGCCAATGACTTCGTTTTCCCCATGGAAAATGGCCTCCATTTCTGGCCACTCGCCCTGACCAAGAGGGTGGTGCCCAGCAAGAAATTTGCAAGCTTTGCTGGATTGCTCCAAATCGAAAGCTGCCACTTGTTGTTGTTCTATTTCTCTAGAGTCCCATCATGCTGTTCTCAGATTGCTAAAGTCCATACCTCCTCGGTGTGTTCTTATGGCTGCAGATCTTCACAGCACAGACGCTTTCTTCTGCATGCTGTTCTTTCCCAGTTCAGGGCTCCTTCAAGGCTCTCCCTGAATGGCTACGCCGCCCCCTTTTATCCCAGTTCTCTTCAATGCTCACAGCTGCAGCCCATCAAGGACAACCAGGACCTGTGGGACAGATATTCAAATAGAATCCATTTCCTCTACTCTAGCCAGTAAGTACTACCCTACAAGTCCTCAGAACCCCAAAGGCCACCTTTCATCTGACACCCAGACCCTGGGGAAAGGACTTCTTTTTCCCATGGCAAATGGCCTCCCTTGGCAGCCACTCACCCTGGCAGAAAGTGGGAGCCTAGCTAGAATGATGCAATCGTTGCTGGATTTTTCCAAAAGAAAAGCTGGCAGCAACTAGGGCCCTGGAAGTACTTAGAGCCTCAAACGCCACCTTGAACATATTCCTGAGACCCTGGGGAAAGGACTTCGTTTTTCCCATGGAAAATGGCCTTCATTTCTGGCCACTCGGCCTGGCAGGCAGGGCAGTGCCAAGCCAGGAATCTACAAACTCTGCTGGATCCTTCCAGAACGAAAGCTGCCAGCAACTAGGACCCTGCAAGTCCTTACAGCCCCAGATGCCACCTGTCATCTGACACCCAGAGCCTGGGCCAATGACTTCGTTTTCCCCATGGAAAATGGCCTCCATTTCTGGCCACTCGCCCTGACCAAGAGGGTGGTGCCCAGCAAGAAATTTGCAAGCTTTGCTGGATTGCTCCAAATCGAAAGCTGCCACTTGTTGTTGTTCTATTTCTCTAGAGTCCCATCATGCTGTTCTCAGATTGCTAAAGTCCATACCTCCTCGGTGTGTTCTTATGGCTGCAGATCTTCACAGCACAGACGCTTTCTTCTGCATGCTGTTCTTTCCCAGTTCAGGGCTCCTTCAAGGCTCTCCCTGAATGGCTACGCCGCCCCCTTTTATCCCAGTTCTCTTCAATGCTCACAGCTGCAGCCCATCAAGGACAACCAGGACCTGTGGGACAGATATTCAAATAGAATCCATTTCCTCTACTCTAGCCAGTAAGTACTACCCTACAAGTCCTCAGAACCCCAAAGGCCACCTTTCATCTGACACCCAGACCCTGGGGAAAGGACTTCTTTTTCCCATGGCAAATGGCCTCCCTTGGCAGCCACTCACCCTGGCAGAAAGTGGGAGCCTAGCTAGAATGATGCAATCGTTGCTGGATTTTTCCAAAAGAAAAGCTGCCAGCAACTAGGGCCCTGGAAGTACTTAGAGCCTCAAACGCCACCTTGAACATATTACTGAGACCCTGGGGAAAGGACTTCGTTTTTCCCATGGAAAATGGCCTTCATTTGTGGCCACTCGGCCTGGCAGGCAGGGCAGTGCCAAGCCAGGAATCTACAAACTCTGCTGGATCCTTCCAGAACGAAAGCTGCCAGCAACTAGGACCCTGCAAGTCCTTAGAGCCCCAGATGCCACCTGTCATCTGACACCCAGAGCCTGGGCCAATGACTTCGTTT
Organism: Agelaius phoeniceus; assembly: GCF_051311805.1. Taxonomy (NCBI): domain Eukaryota; kingdom Metazoa; phylum Chordata; class Aves; order Passeriformes; family Icteridae; genus Agelaius; species Agelaius phoeniceus. Next base: position 42,097 of record NW_027509958.1, read on the forward strand.
TCCCCATGGAAAATGGCCTCCATTTCTGGCCACTCGCCCTGACCAAGAGGGTGGTGCCCAGCAAGAAATTTGCAAGCTTTGCTGGATTGCTCCAAATCGAAAGCTGCCACTTGTTGTTGTTCTATTTCTCTAGAGTCCCATCATGCTGTTCTCAGATTGCTAAAGTCCATACCTCCTCGGTGTGTTCTTATGGCTGCAGATCTTCACAGCACAGACGCTTTCTTCTGCATGCTGTTCTTTCCCAGTTCAGGGCTCCTTCAAGGCTCTCCCTGAATGGCTACGCCGCCCCCTTTTATCCCAGTTCTCTTCAATGCTCACAGCTGCAGCCCATCAAGGACAACCAGGACCTGTGGGACAGATATTCAAATAGAATCCATTTCCTCTACTCTAGCCAGTAAGTACTACCCTACAAGTCCTCAGAACCCCAAAGGCCACCTTTCATCTGACACCCAGACCCTGGGGAAAGGACTTCTTTTTCCCATGGCAAATGGCCTCCCTTGGCAGCCACTCACCCTGGCAGAAAGTGGGAGCCTAGCTAGAATGATGCAATCGTTGCTGGATTTTTCCAAAAGAAAAGCTGGCAGCAACTAGGGCCCTGGAAGTACTTAGAGCCTCAAACGCCACCTTGAACATATTACTGAGACCCTGGGGAAAGGACTTCGTTTTTCCCATGGAAAATGGCCTTCATTTCTGGCCACTCGGCCTGGCAGGCAGGGCAGTGCCAAGCCAGGAATCTACAAACTCTGCTGGATCCTTCCAGAACGAAAGCTGCCAGCAACTAGGACCCTGCAAGTCCTTAGAGCCCCAGATGCCACCAGTCATCTGACACCCAGAGCCTGGGCCAATGACTTCGTTTTCCCCATGGAAAATGGCCTCCATTTCTGGCCACTCGCCCTGACCAAGAGGGTGGTGCCCAGCAAGAAATTTGCAAGCTTTGCTGGATTGCTCCAAATCTAAAGCTGCCACTTGTTGTTCTTCTATTTCTCTAGAGTCCCATCATGCTGTTCTCAGATTGCTAAAGTCCATACCTCCTCGGTGTGTTCTTATGGCTGCAGATCTTCACAGCACAGACGCTTTCTTCTGCATGCTGTTCTTTCCCAGTTCAGGGCTCCTTCAAGGCTCTCCCTGAATGGCTACGCCGCCCCCTTTTATCCCAGTTCTCTTCAATGCTCACAGCTGCAGCCCATCAAGGACAACCAGGACCTGTGGGACAGATATTCAAATAGAATCCATTTCCTCTACTCTAGCCAGTAAGTACTACCCTACAAGTCCTCAGAACCCCAAAGGCCACCTTTCATCTGACACCCAGACCCTGGGGAAAGGACTTCTTTTTCCCATGGCAAATGGCCTCCCTTGGCAGCCACTCACCCTGGCAGAAAGTGGGAGCCTAGCTAGAATGATGCAATCGTTGCTGGATTTTTCCAAAAGAAAAGCTGCCAGCAACTAGGGCCCTGGAAGTACTTAGAGCCTCAAACGCCACCTTGAACATATTACTGAGACCCTGGGGAAAGGACTTCGTTTTTCCCATGGAAAATGGCCTTCATTTGTGGCCACTCGGCCTGGCAGGCAGGGCAGTGCCAAGCCAGGAATCTACAAACTCTGCTGGATCCTTCCAGAACGAAAGCTGCCAGCAACTAGGACCCTGCAAGTCCTTAGAGCCCCAGATGCCACCAGTCATCTGACACCCAGAGCCTGGGCCAATGACTTCGTTTTCCCCATGGAAAATGGCCTCCATTTCTGGCCACTCGCCCTGACCAAGAGGGTGGTGCCCAGCAAGAAATTTGCAAGCTTTGCTGGATTGCTCCAAATCGAAAGCTGCCACTTGTTGTTGTTCTATTTCTCTAGAGTCCCATCATGCTGTTCTCAGATTGCTAAAGTCCATACCTCCTCGGTGTGTTCTTATGGCTGCAGATCTTCACAGCACAGACGCTTTCTTCTGCATGCTGTTCTTTCCCAGTTCAGGGCTCCTTCAAGGCTCTCCCTGAATGGCTACGCCGCCCCCTTTTATCCCAGTTCTCTTCAATGCTCACAGCTGCAGCCCATCAAGGACAACCAGGACCTGTGGGACAGATATTCAAATAGAATCCATTTCCTCTACTCTAGCCAGTAAGTACTACCCTACAAGTCCTCAGAACCCCAAAGGCCACCTTTCATCTGACACCCAGACCCTGGGGAAAGGACTTCTTTTTCCCATGGCAAATGGCCTCCCTTGGCAGCCACTCACCCTGGCAGAAAGTGGGAGCCTAGCTAGAATGATGCAATCGTTGCTGGATTTTTCCAAAAGAAAAGCTGCCAGCAACTAGGGCCCTGGAAGTACTTAGAGCCTCAAACGCCACCTTGAACATATTACTGAGACCCTGGGGAAAGGACTTCGTTTTTCCCATGGAAAATGGCCTTCATTTCTGGCCACTCGGCCTGGCAGGCAGGGCAGTGCCAAGCCAGGAATCTACAAACTCTGCTGGATCCTTCCAGAACGAAAGCTGCCAGCAACTAGGACCCTGCAAGTCCTTACAGCCCCAGATGCCACCTGTCATCTGACACCCAGAGCCTGGGCCAATGACTTCGTTTTCCCCATGGAAAATGGCCTCCATTTCTGGCCACTCGCCCTGACCAAGAGGGTGGTGCCCAGCAAGAAATTTGCAAGCTTTCCTGGATTGCTCCAAATCGAAAGCTGCCACTTGTTGTTGTTCTATTTCTCTAGAGTCCCATCATGCTGTTCTCAGATTGCTAAAGTCCATACCTCCTCGGTGTGTTCTTATGGCTGCAGATCTTCACAGCACAGACGCTTTCTTCTGCATGCTGTTCTTTCCCAGTTCAGGGCTCCTTCAAGGCTCTCCCTGAATGGCTACGCCGCCCCCTTTTATCCCAGTTCTCTTCAATGCTCACAGCTGCAGCCCATCAAGGACAACCAGGACCTGTGGGACAGATATTCAAATAGAATCCATTTCCTCTACTCTAGCCAGTAAGTACTACCCTACAAGTCCTCAGAACCCCAAAGGCCACCTTTCATCTGACACCCAGACCCTGGGGAAAGGACTTCTTTTTCCCATGGCAAATGGCCTCCCTTGGCAGCCACTCACCCTGGCAGAAAGTGGGAGCCTAGCTAGAATGATGCAATCGTTGCTGGATTTTTCCAAAAGAAAAGCTGGCAGCAACTAGGGCCCTGGAAGTACTTAGAGCCTCAAACGCCACCTTGAACATATTACTGAGACCCTGGGGAAAGGACTTCGTTTTTCCCATGGAAAATGGCCTTCATTTCTGGCCACTCGGCCTGGCAGGCAGGGCAGTGCCAAGCCAGGAATCTACAAACTCTGCTGGATCCTTCCAGAACGAAAGCTGCCAGCAACTAGGACCCTGCAAGTCCTTAGAGCCCCAGATGCCACCAGTCATCTGACACCCAGAGCCTGGGCCAATGACTTCGTTTTCCCCATGGAAAATGGCCTCCATTTCTGGCCACTCGCCCTGACCAAGAGGGTGGTGCCCAGCAAGAAATTTGCAAGCTTTGCTGGATTGCTCCAAATCTAAAGCTGCCACTTGTTGTTCTTCTATTTCTCTAGAGTCCCATCATGCTGTTCTCAGATTGCTAAAGTCCATACCTCCTCGGTGTGTTCTTATGGCTGCAGATCTTCACAGCACAGACGCTTTCTTCTGCATGCTGTTCTTTCCCAGTTCAGGGCTCCTTCAAGGCTCTCCCTGAATGGCTACGCCGCCCCCTTTTATCCCAGTTCTCTTCAATGCTCACAGCTGCAGCCCATCAAGGACAACCAGGACCTGTGGGACAGATATTCAAATAGAATCCATTTCCTCTACTCTAGCCAGTAAGTACTACCCTACAAGTCCTCAGAACCCCAAAGGCCACCTTTCATCTGACACCCAGACCCTGGGGAAAGGACTTCTTTTTCCCATGGCAAATGGCCTCCCTTGGCAGCCACTCACCCTGGCAGAAAGTGGGAGCCTAGCTAGAATGATGCAATCGTTGCTGGATTTTTCCAAAAGAAAAGCTGCCAGCAACTAGGGCCCTGGAAGTACTTAGAGCCTCAAACGCCACCTTGAACATATTACTGAGACCCTGGGGAAAGGACTTCGTTTTTCCCATGGAAAATGGCCTTCATTTGTGGCCACTCGGCCTGGCAGGCAGGGCAGTGCCAAGCCAGGAATCTACAAACTCTGCTGGATCCTTCCAGAACGAAAGCTGCCAGCAACTAGGACCCTGCAAGTCCTTAGAGCCCCAGATGCCACCAGTCATCTGACACCCAGAGCCTGGGCCAATGACTTCGTTTTCCCCATGGAAAATGGCCTCCATTTCTGGCCACTCGCCCTGACCAAGAGGGTGGTGCCCAGCAAGAAATTTGCAAGCTTTGCTGGATTGCTCCAAATCGAAAGCTGCCACTTGTTGTTGTTCTATTTCTCTAGAGTCCCATCATGCTGTTCTCAGATTGCTAAAGTCCATACCTCCTCGGTGTGTTCTTATGGCTGCAGATCTTCACAGCACAGACGCTTTCTTCTGCATGCTGTTCTTTCCCAGTTCAGGGCTCCTTCAAGGCTCTCCCTGAATGGCTACGCCGCCCCCTTTTATCCCAGTTCTCTTCAATGCTCACAGCTGCAGCCCATCAAGGACAACCAGGACCTGTGGGACAGATATTCAAATAGAATCCATTTCCTCTACTCTAGCCAGTAAGTACTACCCTACAAGTCCTCAGAACCCCAAAGGCCACCTTTCATCTGACACCCAGACCCTGGGGAAAGGACTTCTTTTTCCCATGGCAAATGGCCTCCCTTGGCAGCCACTCACCCTGGCAGAAAGTGGGAGCCTAGCTAGAATGATGCAATCGTTGCTGGATTTTTCCAAAAGAAAAGCTGCCAGCAACTAGGGCCCTGGAAGTACTTAGAGCCTCAAACGCCACCTTGAACATATTACTGAGACCCTGGGGAAAGGACTTCGTTTTTCCCATGGAAAATGGCCTTCATTTCTGGCCACTCGGCCTGGCAGGCAGGGCAGTGCCAAGCCAGGAATCTACAAACTCTGCTGGATCCTTCCAGAACGAAAGCTGCCAGCAACTAGGACCCTGCAAGTCCTTACAGCCCCAGATGCCACCTGTCATCTGACACCCAGAGCCTGGGCCAATGACTTCGTTTTCCCCATGGAAAATGGCCTCCATTTCTGGCCACTCGCCCTGACCAAGAGGGTGGTGCCCAGCAAGAAATTTGCAAGCTTTGCTGGATTGCTCCAAATCGAAAGCTGCCACTTGTTGTTGTTCTATTTCTCTAGAGTCCCATCATGCTGTTCTCAGATTGCTAAAGTCCATACCTCCTCGGTGTGTTCTTATGGCTGCAGATCTTCACAGCACAGACGCTTTCTTCTGCATGCTGTTCTTTCCCAGTTCAGGGCTCCTTCAAGGCTCTCCCTGAATGGCTACGCCGCCCCCTTTTATCCCAGTTCTCTTCAATGCTCACAGCTGCAGCCCATCAAGGACAACCAGGACCTGTGGGACAGATATTCAAATAGAATCCATTTCCTCTACTCTAGCCAGTAAGTACTACCCTACAAGTCCTCAGAACCCCAAAGGCCACCTTTCATCTGACACCCAGACCCTGGGGAAAGGACTTCTTTTTCCCATGGCAAATGGCCTCCCTTGGCAGCCACTCACCCTGGCAGAAAGTGGGAGCCTAGCTAGAATGATGCAATCGTTGCTGGATTTTTCCAAAAGAAAAGCTGGCAGCAACTAGGGCCCTGGAAGTACTTAGAGCCTCAAACGCCACCTTGAACATATTACTGAGACCCTGGGGAAAGGACTTCGTTTTTCCCATGGAAAATGGCCTTCATTTGTGGCCACTCGGCCTGGCAGGCAGGGCAGTGCCAAGCCAGGAATCTACAAACTCTGCTGGATCCTTCCAGAATGAAAGCTGCCAGCAACTAGGACCCTGCAAGTCCTTACAGCCCCAGATGCCACCTGTCATCTGACACCCAGAGCCTGGGCCAATGACTTCGTTTTCCCCATGGAAAATGGCCTCCATTTCTGGCCACTCGCCCTGACCAAGAGGGTGGTGCCCAGCAAGAAATTTGCAAGCTTTGCTGGATTGCTCCAAATCGAAAGCTGCCACTTGTTGTTGTTCTATTTCTCTAGAGTCCCATCATGCTGTTCTCAGATTGCTAAAGTCCATACCTCCTCGGTGTGTTCTTATGGCTGCAGATCTTCACAGCACAGACGCTTTCTTCTGCATGCTGTTCTTTCCCAGTTCAGGGCTCCTTCAAGGCTCTCCCTGAATGGCTACGCCGCCCCCTTTTATCCCAGTTCTCTTCAATGCTCACAGCTGCAGCCCATCAAGGACAACCAGGACCTGTGGGACAGATATTCAAATAGAATCCATTTCCTCTACTCTAGCCAGTAAGTACTACCCTACAAGTCCTCAGAACCCCAAAGGCCACCTTTCATCTGACACCCAGACCCTGGGGAAAGGACTTCTTTTTCCCATGGCAAATGGCCTCCCTTGGCAGCCACTCACCCTGGCAGAAAGTGGGAGCCTAGCTAGAATGATGCAATCGTTGCTGGATTTTTCCAAAAGAAAAGCTGGCAGCAACTAGGGCCCTGGAAGTACTTAGAGCCTCAAACGCCACCTTGAACATATTACTGAGACCCTGGGGAAAGGACTTCGTTTTTCCCATGGAAAATGGCCTTCATTTCTGGCCACTCGGCCTGGCAGGCAGGGCAGTGCCAAGCCAGGAATCTACAAACTCTGCTGGATCCTTCCAGAACGAAAGCTGCCAGCAACTAGGACCCTGCAAGTCCTTAGAGCCCCAGATGCCACCAGTCATCTGACACCCAGAGCCTGGGCCAATGACTTCGTTTTCCCCATGGAAAATGGCCTCCATTTCTGGCCACTCGCCCTGACCAAGAGGGTGGTGCCCAGCAAGAAATTTGCAAGCTTTGCTGGATTGCTCCAAATCGAAAGCTGCCACTTGTTGTTGTTCTATTTCTCTAGAGTCCCATCATGCTGTTCTCAGATTGCTAAAGTCCATACCTCCTCTGTGTGTTCTTATGGCTGCAGATCTTCACAGCACAGACGCTTTCTTCTGCATGCTGTTCTTTCCCAGTTCAGGGCTCCTTCAAGGCTCTCCCTGAATGGCTACGCCGCCCCCTTTTATCCCAGTTCTCTTCAATGCTCACAGCTGCAGCCCATCAAGGACAACCAGGACCTGTGGGACAGATATTCAAATAGAATCCATTTCCTCTACTCTAGCCAGTAAGTACTACCCTACAAGTCCTCAGAACCCCAAAGGCCACCTTTCATCTGACACCCAGACCCTGGGGAAAGGACTTCTTTTTCCCATGGCAAATGGCCTCCCTTGGCAGCCACTCACCCTGGCAGAAAGTGGGAGCCTAGCTAGAATGATGCAATCGTTGCTGGATTTTTCCAAAAGAAAAGCTGGCAGCAACTAGGGCCCTGGAAGTACTTAGAGCCTCAAACGCCACCTTGAACATATTCCTGAGACCCTGGGGAAAGGACTTCGTTTTTCCCATGGAAAATGGCCTTCATTTGTGGCCACTCTGCCTGGCAGGCAGGGCAGTGCCAAGCCAGGAATCTACAAACTCTGCTGGATCCTTCCAGAACGAAAGCTGCCAGCAACTAGGACCCTGCAAGTCCTTAGAGCCCCAGATGCCACCAGTCATCTGACACCCAGAGCCTGGGCCAATGACTTCGTTTTCCCCATGGAAAATGGCCTCCATTTCTGGCCACTCGCCCTGACCAAGAGGGTGGTGCCCAGCAAGAAATTTGCAAGCTTTGCTGGATTGCTCCAAATCGAAAGCTGCCACTTGTTGTTGTTCTATTTCTCTAGAGTCCCATCATGCTGTTCTCAGATTGCTAAAGTCCATACCTCCTCGGTGTGTTCTTATGGCTGCAGATCTTCACAGCACAGACGCTTTCTTCTGCATGCTGTTCTTTCCCAGTTCAGGGCTCCTTCAAGGCTCTCCCTGAATGGCTACGCCGCCCCCTTTTATCCCAGTTCTCTTCAATGCTCACAGCTGCAGCCCATCAAGGACAACCAGGACCTGTGGGACAGATATTCAAATAGAATCCATTTCCTCTACTCTAGCCAGTAAGTACTACCCTACAAGTCCTCAGAACCCCAAAGGCCACCTTTCATCTGACACCCAGACCCTGGGGAAAGGACTTCTTTTTCCCATGGCAAATGGCCTCCCTTGGCAGCCACTCACCCTGGCAGAAAGTGGGAGCCTAGCTAGAATGATGCAATCGTTGCTGGATTTTTCCAAAAGAAAAGCTGCCAGCAACTAGGGCCCTGGAAGTACTTAGAGCCTCAAACGCCACCTTGAACATATTACTGAGACCCTGGGGAAAGGACTTCGTTTTTCCCATGGAAAATGGCCTTCATTTGTGGCCACTCGGCCTGGCAGGCAGGGCAGTGCCAAGCCAGGAATCTACAAACTCTGCTGGATCCTTCCAGAACGAAAGCTGCCAGCAACTAGGACCCTGCAAGTCCTTAGAGCCCCAGATGCCACCAGTCATCTGACACCCAGAGCCTGGGCCAATGACTTCGTTTTCCCCATGGAAAATGGCCTCCATTTCTGGCCACTCGCCCTGACCAAGAGGGTGGTGCCCAGCAAGAAATTTGCAAGCTTTGCTGGATTGCTCCAAATCGAAAGCTGCCACTTGTTGTTCTTCTATTTCTCTAGAGTCCCATCATGCTGTTCTCAGATTGCTAAAGTCCATACCTCCTCGGTGTGTTCTTATGGCTGCAGATCTTCACAGCACAGACGCTTTCTTCTGCATGCTGTTCTTTCCCAGTTCAGGGCTCCTTCAAGGCTCTCCCTGAATGGCTACGCCGCCCCCTTTTATCCCAGTTCTCTTCAATGCTCACAGCTGCAGCCCATCAAGGACAACCAGGACCTGTGGGACAGATATTCAAATAGAATCCATTTCCTCTACTCTAGCCAGTAAGTACTACCCTACAAGTCCTCAGAACCCCAAAGGCCACCTTTCATCTGACACCCAGACCCTGGGGAAAGGACTTCTTTTTCCCATGGCAAATGGCCTCCCTTGGCAGCCACTCACCCTGGCAGAAAGTGGGAGCCTAGCTAGAATGATGCAATCGTTGCTGGATTTTTCCAAAAGAAAAGCTGGCAGCAACTAGGGCCCTGGAAGTACTTAGAGCCTCAAACGCCACCTTGAACATATTACTGAGACCCTGGGGAAAGGACTTCGTTTTTCCCATGGAAAATGGCCTTCATTTCTGGCCACTCGGCCTGGCAGGCAGGGCAGTGCCAAGCCAGGAATCTACAAACTCTGCTGGATCCTTCCAGAACGAAAGCTGCCAGCAACTAGGACCCTGCAAGTCCTTAGAGCCCCAGATGCCACCAGTCATCTGACACCCAGAGCCTGGGCCAATGACTTCGTTTTCCCCATGGAAAATGGCCTCCATTTCTGGCCACTCGCCCTGACCAAGAGGGTGGTGCCCAGCAAGAAATTTGCAAGCTTTGCTGGATTGCTCCAAATCGAAAGCTGCCACTTGTTGTTGTTCTATTTCTCTAGAGTCCCATCATGCTGTTCTCAGATTGCTAAAGTCCATACCTCCTCGGTGTGTTCTTATGGCTGCAGATCTTCACAGCACAGACGCTTTCTTCTGCATGCTGTTCTTTCCCAGTTCAGGGCTCCTTCAAGGCTCTCCCTGAATGGCTACGCCGCCCCCTTTTATCCCAGTTCTCTTCAATGCTCACAGCTGCAGCCCATCAAGGACAACCAGGACCTGTGGGACAGATATTCAAATAGAATCCATTTCCTCTACTCTAGCCAGTAAGTACTACCCTACAAGTCCTCAGAACCCCAAAGGCCACCTTTCATCTGACACCCAGACCCTGGGGAAAGGACTTCTTTTTCCCATGGCAAATGGCCTCCCTTGGCAGCCACTCACCCTGGCAGAAAGTGGGAGCCTAGCTAGAATGATGCAATCGTTGCTGGATTTTTCCAAAAGAAAAGCTGGCAGCAACTAGGGCCCTGGAAGTACTTAGAGCCTCAAACGCCACCTTGAACATATTACTGAGACCCTGGGGAAAGGACTTCGTTTTTCCCATGGAAAATGGCCTTCATTTCTGGCCACTCGGCCTGGCAGGCAGGGCAGTGCCAAGCCAGGAATCTACAAACTCTGCTGGATCCTTCCAGAACGAAAGCTGCCAGCAACTAGGACCCTGCAAGTCCTTAGAGCCCCAGATGCCACCAGTCATCTGACACCCAGAGCCTGGGCCAATGACTTCGTTTTCCCCATGGAAAATGGCCTCCATTTCTGGCCACTCGCCCTGACCAAGAGGGTGGTGCCCAGCAAGAAATTTGCAAGCTTTGCTGGATTGCTCCAAATCGAAAGCTGCCACTTGTTGTTGTTCTATTTCTCTAGAGTCCCATCATGCTGTTCTCAGATTGCTAAAGTCCATACCTCCTCGGTGTGTTCTTATGGCTGCAGATCTTCACAGCACAGACGCTTTCTTCTGCATGCTGTTCTTTCCCAGTTCAGGGCTCCTTCAAGGCTCTCCCTGAATGGCTACGCCGCCCCCTTTTATCCCAGTTCTCTTCAATGCTCACAGCTGCAGCCCATCAAGGACAACCAGGACCTGTGGGACAGATATTCAAATAGAATCCATTTCCTCTACTCTAGCCAGTAAGTACTACCCTACAAGTCCTCAGAACCCCAAAGGCCACCTTTCATCTGACACCCAGACCCTGGGGAAAGGACTTCTTTTTCCCATGGCAAATGGCCTCCCTTGGCAGCCACTCACCCTGGCAGAAAGTGGGAGCCTAGCTAGAATGATGCAATCGTTGCTGGATTTTTCCAAAAGAAAAGCTGCCAGCAACTAGGGCCCTGGAAGTACTTAGAGCCTCAAACGCCACCTTGAACATATTACTGAGACCCTGGGGAAAGGACTTCGTTTTTCCCATGGAAAATGGCCTTCATTTCTGGCCACTCGGCCTGGCAGGCAGGGCAGTGCCAAGCCAGGAATCTACAAACTCTGCTGGATCCTTCCAGAACGAAAGCTGCCAGCAACTAGGACCCTGCAAGTCCTTAGAGCCCCAGATGCCACCAGTCATCTGACACCCAGAGCCTGGGCCAATGACTTCGTTTTCCCCATGGAAAATGGCCTCCATTTCTGGCCACTCGCCCTGACCAAGAGGGTGGTGCCCAGCAAGAAATTTGCAAGCTTTGCTGGATTGCTCCAAATCGAAAGCTGCCACTTGTTGTTGTTCTATTTCTCTAGAGTCCCATCATGCTGTTCTCAGATTGCTAAAGGCCATACCTCCTCGGTGTGTTCTTATGGCTGCAGATCTTCACAGCACAGACGCTTTCTTCTGCATGCTGTTCTTTCCCAGTTCAGGGCTCCTTCAAGGCTCTCCCTGAATGGCTACGCCGCCCCCTTTTATCCCAGTTCTCTTCAATGCTCACAGCTGCAGCCCATCAAGGACAACCAGGACCTGTGGGACAGATATTCAAATAGAATCCATTTCCTCTACTCTAGCCAGTAAGTACTACCCTACAAGTCCTCAGAACCCCAAAGGCCACCTTTCATCTGACACCCAGACCCTGGGGAAAGGACTTCTTTTTCCCATGGCAAATGGCCTCCCTTGGCAGCCACTCACCCTGGCAGAAAGTGGGAGCCTAGCTAGAATGATGCAATCGTTGCTGGATTTTTCCAAAAGAAAAGCTGGCAGCAACTAGGGCCCTGGAAGTACTTAGAGCCTCAAACGCCACCTTGAACATATTACTGAGACCCTGGGGAAAGGACTTCGTTTTTCCCATGGAAAATGGCCTTCATTTGTGGCCACTTGGCCTGGCAGGCAGGGCAGTGCCAAGCCAGGAATCTACAAACTCTGCTGGATCCTTCCAGAACGAAAGCTGCCAGCAACTAGGACCCTGCAAGTCCTTAGAGCCCCAGATGCCACCAGTCATCTGACACCCAGAGCCTGGGCCAATGACTTCGTTTTCCCCATGGAAAATGGCCTCCATTTCTGGCCACTCGCCCTGACCAAGAGGGTGGTGCCCAGCAAGAAATTTGCAAGCTTTGCTGGATTGCTCCAAATCGAAAGCTGCCACTTGTTGTTCTTCTATTTCTCTAGAGTCCCATCATGCTGTTCTCAGATTGCTAAAGTCCATACCTCCTCGGTGTGTTCTTATGGCTGCAGATCTTCACAGCACAGACGCTTTCTTCTGCATGCTGTTCTTTCCCAGTTCAGGGCTCCTTCAAGGCTCTCCCTGAATGGCTACGCCGCCCCCTTTTATCCCAGTTCTCTTCAATGCTCACAGCTGCAGCCCATCAAGGACAACCAGGACCTGTGGGACAGATATTCAAATAGAATCCATTTCCTCTACTCTAGCCAGTAAGTACTACCCTACAAGTCCTCAGAACCCCAAAGGCCACCTTTCATCTGACACCCAGACCCTGGGGAAAGGACTTCTTTTTCCCATGGCAAATGGCCTCCCTTGGCAGCCACTCACCCTGGCAGAAAGTGGGAGCCTAGCTAGAATGATGCAATCGTTGCTGGATTTTTCCAAAAGAAAAGCTGGCAGCAACTAGGGCCCTGGAAGTACTTAGAGCCTCAAACGCCACCTTGAACATATTACTGAGACCCTGGGGAAAGGACTTCGTTTTTCCCATGGAAAATGGCCTTCATTTGTGGCCACTCGGCCTGGCAGGCAGGGCAGTGCCAAGCCAGGAATCTACAAACTCTGCTGGATCCTTCCAGAACGAAAGCTGCCAGCAACTAGGACCCTGCAAGTCCTTAGAGCCCCAGATGCCACCAGTCATCTGACACCCAGAGCCTGGGCCAATGACTTCGTTTTCCCCATGGAAAATGGCCTCCATTTCTGGCCACTCGCCCTGACCAAGAGGGTGGTGCCCAGCAAGAAATTTGCAAGCTTTGCTGGATTGCTCCAAATCGAAAGCTGCCACTTGTTGTTCTTCTATTTCTCTAGAGTCCCATCATGCTGTTCTCAGATTGCTAAAGTCCATACCTCCTCGGTGTGTTCTTATGGCTGCAGATCTTCACAGCACAGACGCTTTCTTCTGCATGCTGTTCTTTCCCAGTTCAGGGCTCCTTCAAGGCTCTCCCTGAATGGCTACGCCGCCCCCTTTTATCCCAGTTCTCTTCAATGCTCACAGCTGCAGCCCATCAAGGACAACCAGGACCTGTGGGACAGATATTCAAATAGAATCCATTTCCTCTACTCTAGCCAGTAAGTACTACCCTACAAGTCCTCAGAACCCCAAAGGCCACCTTTCATCTGACACCCAGACCCTGGGGAAAGGACTTCTTTTTCCCATGGCAAATGGCCTCCCTTGGCAGCCACTCACCCTGGCAGAAAGTGGGAGCCTAGCTAGAATGATGCAATCGTTGCTGGATTTTTCCAAAAGAAAAGCTGCCAGCAACTAGGGCCCTGGAAGTACTTAGAGCCTCAAACGCCACCTTGAACATATTACTGAGACCCTGGGGAAAGGACTTCGTTTTTCCCATGGAAAATGGCCTTCATTTGTGGCCACTCGGCCTGGCAGGCAGGGCAGTGCCAAGCCAGGAATCTACAAACTCTGCTGGATCCTTCCAGAACGAAAGCTGCCAGCAACTAGGACCCTGCAAGTCCTTACAGCCCCAGATGCCACCTGTCATCTGACACCCAGAGCCTGGGCCAATGACTTCGTTTTCCCCATGGAAAATGGCCTCCATTTCTGGCCACTCGCCCTGACCAAGAGGGTGGTGCCCAGCAAGAAATTTGCAAGCTTTGCTGGATTGCTCCAAATCGAAAGCTGCCACTTGTTGTTGTTCTATTTCTCTAGAGTCCCATCATGCTGTTCTCAGATTGCTAAAGTCCATACCTCCTCGGTGTGTTCTTATGGCTGCAGATCTTCACAGCACAGACGCTTTCTTCTGCATGCTGTTCTTTCCCAGTTCAGGGCTCCTTCAAGGCTCTCCCTGAATGGCTACGCCGCCCCCTTTTATCCCAGTTCTCTTCAATGCTCACAGCTGCAGCCCATCAAGGACAACCAGGACCTGTGGGACAGATATTCAAATAGAATCCATTTCCTCTACTCTAGCCAGTAAGTACTACCCTACAAGTCCTCAGAACCCCAAAGGCCACCTTTCATCTGACACCCAGACCCTGGGGAAAGGACTTCTTTTTCCCATGGCAAATGGCCTCCCTTGGCAGCCACTCACCCTGGCAGAAAGTGGGAGCCTAGCTAGAATGATGCAATCGTTGCTGGATTTTTCCAAAAGAAAAGCTGCCAGCAACTAGGGCCCTGGAAGTACTTAGAGCCTCAAACGCCACCTTGAACATATTACTGAGACCCTGGGGAAAGGACTTCGTTTTTCCCATGGAAAATGGCCTTCATTTGTGGCCACTCGGCCTGGCAGGCAGGGCAGTGCCAAGCCAGGAATCTACAAACTCTGCTGGATCCTTCCAGAACGAAAGCTGCCAGCAACTAGGACCCTGCAAGTCCTTAGAGCCCCAGATGCCACCAGTCATCTGACACCCAGAGCCTGGGCCAATGACTTCGTTTTCCCCATGGAAAATGGCCTCCATTTCTGGCCACTCGCCCTGACCAAGAGGGTGGTGCCCAGCAAGAAATTTGCAAGCTTTGCTGGATTGCTCCAAATCGAAAGCTGCCACTTGTTGTTGTTCTATTTCTCTAGAGTCCCATCATGCTGTTCTCAGATTGCTAAAGTCCATACCTCCTCGGTGTGTTCTTATGGCTGCAGATCTTCACAGCACAGACGCTTTCTTCTGCATGCTGTTCTTTCCCAGTTCAGGGCTCCTTCAAGGCTCTCCCTGAATGGCTACGCCGCCCCCTTTTATCCCAGTTCTCTTCAATGCTCACAGCTGCAGCCCATCAAGGACAACCAGGACCTGTGGGACAGATATTCAAATAGAATCCATTTCCTCTACTCTAGCCAGTAAGTACTACCCTACAAGTCCTCAGAACCCCAAAGGCCACCTTTCATCTGACACCCAGACCCTGGGGAAAGGACTTCTTTTTCCCATGGCAAATGGCCTCCCTTGGCAGCCACTCACCCTGGCAGAAAGTGGGAGCCTAGCTAGAATGATGCAATCGTTGCTGGATTTTTCCAAAAGAAAAGCTGCCAGCAACTAGGGCCCTGGAAGTACTTAGAGCCTCAAACGCCACCTTGAACATATTACTGAGACCCTGGGGAAAGGACTTCGTTTTTCCCATGGAAAATGGCCTTCATTTCTGGCCACTCGGCCTGGCAGGCAGGGCAGTGCCAAGCCAGGAATCTACAAACTCTGCTGGATCCTTCCAGAACGAAAGCTGCCAGCAACTAGGACCCTGCAAGTCCTTAGAGCCCCAGATGCCACCAGTCATCTGACACCCAGAGCCTGGGCCAATGACTTCGTTTTCCCCATGGAAAATGGCCTCCATTTCTGGCCACTCGCCCTGACCAAGAGGGTGGTGCCCAGCAAGAAATTTGCAAGCTTTGCTGGATTGCTCCAAATCGAAAGCTGCCACTTGTTGTTGTTCTATTTCTCTAGAGTCCCATCATGCTGTTCTCAGATTGCTAAAGTCCATACCTCCTCGGTGTGTTCTTATGGCTGCAGATCTTCACAGCACAGACGCTTTCTTCTGCATGCTGTTCTTTCCCAGTTCAGGGCTCCTTCAAGGCTCTCCCTGAATGGCTACGCCGCCCCCTTTTATCCCAGTTCTCTTCAATGCTCACAGCTGCAGCCCATCAAGGACAACCAGGACCTGTGGGACAGATATTCAAATAGAATCCATTTCCTCTACTCTAGCCAGTAAGTACTACCCTACAAGTCCTCAGAACCCCAAAGGCCACCTTTCATCTGACACCCAGACCCTGGGGAAAGGACTTCTTTTTCCCATGGCAAATGGCCTCCCTTGGCAGCCACTCACCCTGGCAGAAAGTGGGAGCCTAGCTAGAATGATGCAATCGTTGCTGGATTTTTCCAAAAGAAAAGCTGGCAGCAACTAGGGCCCTGGAAGTACTTAGAGCCTCAAACGCCACCTTGAACATATTCCTGAGACCCTGGGGAAAGGACTTCGTTTTTCCCATGGAAAATGGCCTTCATTTGTGGCCACTCGGCCTGGCAGGCAGGGCAGTGCCAAGCCAGGAATCTACAAACTCTGCTGGATCCTTCCAGAACGAAAGCTGCCAGCAACTAGGACCCTGCAAGTCCTTACAGCCCCAGATGCCACCTGTCATCTGACACCCAGAGCCTGGGCCAATGACTTCGTTTTCCCCATGGAAAATGGCCTCCATTTCTGGCCACTCGCCCTGACCAAGAGGGTGGTGCCCAGCAAGAAATTTGCAAGCTTTGCTGGATTGCTCCAAATCGAAAGCTGCCACTTGTTGTTCTTCTATTTCTCTAGAGTCCCATCATGCTGTTCTCAGATTGCTAAAGTCCATACCTCCTCGGTGTGTTCTTATGGCTGCAGATCTTCACAGCACAGACGCTTTCTTCTGCATGCTGTTCTTTCCCAGTTCAGGGCTCCTTCAAGGCTCTCCCTGAATGGCTACGCCGCCCCCTTTTATCCCAGTTCTCTTCAATGCTCACAGCTGCAGCCCATCAAGGACAACCAGGACCTGTGGGACAGATATTCAAATAGAATCCATTTCCTCTACTCTAGCCAGTAAGTACTACCCTACAAGTCCTCAGAACCCCAAAGGCCACCTTTCATCTGACACCCAGACCCTGGGGAAAGGACTTCTTTTTCCCATGGCAAATGGCCTCCCTTGGCAGCCACTCACCCTGGCAGAAAGTGGGAGCCTAGCTAGAATGATGCAATCGTTGCTGGATTTTTCCAAAAGAAAAGCTGGCAGCAACTAGGGCCCTGGAAGTACTTAGAGCCTCAAACGCCACCTTGAACATATTACTGAGACCCTGGGGAAAGGACTTCGTTTTTCCCATGGAAAATGGCCTTCATTTGTGGCCACTCGGCCTGGCAGGCAGGGCAGTGCCAAGCCAGGAATCTACAAACTCTGCTGGATCCTTCCAGAACGAAAGCTGCCAGCAACTAGGACCCTGCAAGTCCTTAGAGCCCCAGATGCCACCAGTCATCTGACACCCAGAGCCTGGGCCAATGACTTCGTTTTCCCCATGGAAAATGGCCTCCATTTCTGGCCACTCGCCCTGACCAAGAGGGTGGTGCCCAGCAAGAAATTTGCAAGCTTTGCTGGATTGCTCCAAATCGAAAGCTGCCACTTGTTGTTGTTCTATTTCTCTAGAGTCCCATCATGCTGTTCTCAGATTGCTAAAGTCCATACCTCCTCGGTGTGTTCTTATGGCTGCAGATCTTCACAGCACAGACGCTTTCTTCTGCATGCTGTTCTTTCCCAGTTCAGGGCTCCTTCAAGGCTCTCCCTGAATGGCTACGCCGCCCCCTTTTATCCCAGTTCTCTTCAATGCTCACAGCTGCAGCCCATCAAGGACAACCAGGACCTGTGGGACAGATATTCAAATAGAATCCATTTCCTCTACTCTAGCCAGTAAGTACTACCCTACAAGTCCTCAGAACCCCAAAGGCCACCTTTCATCTGACACCCAGACCCTGGGGAAAGGACTTCTTTTTCCCATGGCAAATGGCCTCCCTTGGCAGCCACTCACCCTGGCAGAAAGTGGGAGCCTAGCTAGAATGATGCAATCGTTGCTGGATTTTTCCAAAAGAAAAGCTGCCAGCAACTAGGGCCCTGGAAGTACTTAGAGCCTCAAACGCCACCTTGAACATATTACTGAGACCCTGGGGAAAGGACTTCGTTTTTCCCATGGAAAATGGCCTTCATTTCTGGCCACTCGGCCTGGCAGGCAGGGCAGTGCCAAGCCAGGAATCTACAAACTCTGCTGGATCCTTCCAGAACGAAAGCTGCCAGCAACTAGGACCCTGCAAGTCCTTAGAGCCCCAGATGCCACCAGTCATCTGACACCCAGAGCCTGGGCCAATGACTTCGTTTTCCCCATGGAAAATGGCCTCCATTTCTGGCCACTCGCCCTGACCAAGAGGGTGGTGCCCAGCAAGAAATTTGCAAGCTTTGCTGGATTGCTCCAAATCGAAAGCTGCCACTTGTTGTTGTTCTATTTCTCTAGAGTCCCATCATGCTGTTCTCAGATTGCTAAAGGCCATACCTCCTCGGTGTGTTCTTATGGCTGCAGATCTTCACAGCACAGACGCTTTCTTCTGCATGCTGTTCTTTCCCAGTTCAGGGCTCCTTCAAGGCTCTCCCTGAATGGCTACGCCGCCCCCTTTTATCCCAGTTCTCTTCAATGCTCACAGCTGCAGCCCATCAAGGACAACCAGGACCTGTGGGACAGATATTCAAATAGAATCCATTTCCTCTACTCTAGCCAGTAAGTACTACCCTACAAGTCCTCAGAACCCCAAAGGCCACCTTTCATCTGACACCCAGACCCTGGGGAAAGGACTTCTTTTTCCCATGGCAAATGGCCTCCCTTGGCAGCCACTCACCCTGGCAGAAAGTGGGAGCCTAGCTAGAATGATGCAATCGTTGCTGGATTTTTCCAAAAGAAAAGCTGCCAGCAACTAGGGCCCTGGAAGTACTTAGAGCCTCAAACGCCACCTTGAACATATTACTGAGACCCTGGGGAAAGGACTTCGTTTTTCCCATGGAAAATGGCCTTCATTTCTGGCCACTCGGCCTGGCAGGCAGGGCAGTGCCAAGCCAGGAATCTACAAACTCTGCTGGATCCTTCCAGAACGAAAGCTGCCAGCAACTAGGACCCTGCAAGTCCTTACAGCCCCAGATGCCACCTGTCATCTGACACCCAGAGCCTGGGCCAATGACTTCGTTTTCCCCATGGAAAATGGCCTCCATTTCTGGCCACTCGCCCTGACCAAGAGGGTGGTGCCCAGCAAGAAATTTGCAAGCTTTGCTGGATTGCTCCAAATCGAAAGCTGCCACTTGTTGTTGTTCTATTTCTCTAGAGTCCCATCATGCTGTTCTCAGATTGCTAAAGTCCATACCTCCTCGGTGTGTTCTTATGGCTGCAGATCTTCACAGCACAGACGCTTTCTTCTGCATGCTGTTCTTTCCCAGTTCAGGGCTCCTTCAAGGCTCTCCCTGAATGGCTACGCCGCCCCCTTTTATCCCAGTTCTCTTCAATGCTCACAGCTGCAGCCCATCAAGGACAACCAGGACCTGTGGGACAGATATTCAAATAGAATCCATTTCCTCTACTCTAGCCAGTAAGTACTACCCTACAAGTCCTCAGAACCCCAAAGGCCACCTTTCATCTGACACCCAGACCCTGGGGAAAGGACTTCTTTTTCCCATGGCAAATGGCCTCCCTTGGCAGCCACTCACCCTGGCAGAAAGTGGGAGCCTAGCTAGAATGATGCAATCGTTGCTGGATTTTTCCAAAAGAAAAGCTGGCAGCAACTAGGGCCCTGGAAGTACTTAGAGCCTCAAACGCCACCTTGAACATATTACTGAGACCCTGGGGAAAGGACTTCGTTTTTCCCATGGAAAATGGCCTTCATTTCTGGCCACTCGGCCTGGCAGGCAGGGCAGTGCCAAGCCAGGAATCTACAAACTCTGCTGGATCCTTCCAGAACGAAAGCTGCCAGCAACTAGGACCCTGCAAGTCCTTACAGCCCCAGATGCCACCTGTCATCTGACACCCAGAGCCTGGGCCAATGACTTCGTTTTCCCCATGGAAAATGGCCTCCATTTCTGGCCACTCGCCCTGACCAAGAGGGTGGTGCCCAGCAAGAAATTTGCAAGCTTTGCTGGATTGCTCCAAATCGAAAGCTGCCACTTGTTGTTGTTCTATTTCTCTAGAGTCCCATCATGCTGTTCTCAGATTGCTAAAGTCCATACCTCCTCGGTGTGTTCTTATGGCTGCAGATCTTCACAGCACAGACGCTTTCTTCTGCATGCTGTTCTTTCCCAGTTCAGGGCTCCTTCAAGGCTCTCCCTGAATGGCTACGCCGCCCCCTTTTATCCCAGTTCTCTTCAATGCTCACAGCTGCAGCCCATCAAGGACAACCAGGACCTGTGGGACAGATATTCAAATAGAATCCATTTCCTCTACTCTAGCCAGTAAGTACTACCCTACAAGTCCTCAGAACCCCAAAGGCCACCTTTCATCTGACACCCAGACCCTGGGGAAAGGACTTCTTTTTCCCATGGCAAATGGCCTCCCTTGGCAGCCACTCACCCTGGCAGAAAGTGGGAGCCTAGCTAGAATGATGCAATCGTTGCTGGATTTTTCCAAAAGAAAAGCTGCCAGCAACTAGGGCCCTGGAAGTACTTAGAGCCTCAAACGCCACCTTGAACATATTACTGAGACCCTGGGGAAAGGACTTCGTTTTTCCCATGGAAAATGGCCTTCATTTCTGGCCACTCGGGCCATTTCTGGCCACTCGGCCTGGCAGGCAGGGCAGTGCCAAGCCAGGAATCTACAAACTCTGCTGGATCCTTCCAGAACGAAAGCTGCCAGCAACTAGGACCCTGCAAGTCCTTAGAGCCCCAGATGCCACCAGTCATCTGACACCCAGAGCCTGGGCCAATGACTTCGTTTTCCCCATGGAAAATGGCCTCCATTTCTGGCCACTCGCCCTGACCAAGAGGGTGGTGCCCAGCAAGAAATTTGCAAGCTTTGCTGGATTGCTCCAAATCGAAAGCTGCCACTTGTTGTTGTTCTATTTCTCTAGAGTCCCATCATGCTGTTCTCAGATTGCTAAAGTCCATACCTCCTCGGTGTGTTCTTATGGCTGCAGATCTTCACAGCACAGACGCTTTCTTCTGCATGCTGTTCTTTCCCAGTTCAGGGCTCCTTCAAGGCTCTCCCTGAATGGCTACGCCGCCCCCTTTTATCCCAGTTCTCTTCAATGCTCACAGCTGCAGCCCATCAAGGACAACCAGGACCTGTGGGACAGATATTCAAATAGAATCCATTTCCTCTACTCTAGCCAGTAAGTACTACCCTACAAGTCCTCAGAACCCCAAAGGCCACCTTTCATCTGACACCCAGACCCTGGGGAAAGGACTTCTTTTTCCCATGGCAAATGGCCTCCCTTGGCAGCCACTCACCCTGGCAGAAAGTGGGAGCCTAGCTAGAATGATGCAATCGTTGCTGGATTTTTCCAAAAGAAAAGCTGCCAGCAACTAGGGCCCTGGAAGTACTTAGAGCCTCAAACGCCACCTTGAACATATTACTGAGACCCTGGGGAAAGGACTTCGTTTTTCCCATGGAAAATGGCCTTCATTTCTGGCCACTCGGCCTGGCAGGCAGGGCAGTGCCAAGCCAGGAATCTACAAACTCTGCTGGATCCTTCCAGAACGAAAGCTGCCAGCAACTAGGACCCTGCAAGTCCTTACAGCCCCAGATGCCACCTGTCATCTGACACCCAGAGCCTGGGCCAATGACTTCGTTTTCCCCATGGAAAATGGCCTCCATTTCTGGCCACTCGCCCTGACCAAGAGGGTGGTGCCCAGCAAGAAATTTGCAAGCTTTGCTGGATTGCTCCAAATCGAAAGCTGCCACTTGTTGTTCTTCTATTTCTCTAGAGTCCCATCATGCTGTTCTCAGATTGCTAAAGTCCATACCTCCTCGGTGTGTTCTTATGGCTGCAGATCTTCACAGCACAGACGCTTTCTTCTGCATGCTGTTCTTTCCCAGTTCAGGGCTCCTTCAAGGCTCTCCCTGAATGGCTACGCCGCCCCCTTTTATCCCAGTTCTCTTCAATGCTCACAGCTGCAGCCCATCAAGGACAACCAGGACCTGTGGGACAGATATTCAAATAGAATCCATTTCCTCTACTCTAGCCAGTAAGTACTACCCTACAAGTCCTCAGAACCCCAAAGGCCACCTTTCATCTGACACCCAGACCCTGGGGAAAGGACTTCTTTTTCCCATGGCAAATGGCCTCCCTTGGCAGCCACTCACCCTGGCAGAAAGTGGGAGCCTAGCTAGAATGATGCAATCGTTGCTGGATTTTTCCAAAAGAAAAGCTGGCAGCAACTAGGGCCCTGGAAGTACTTAGAGCCTCAAACGCCACCTTGAACATATTACTGAGACCCTGGGGAAAGGACTTCGTTTTTCCCATGGAAAATGGCCTTCATTTGTGGCCACTCGGCCTGGCAGGCAGGGCAGTGCCAAGCCAGGAATCTACAAACTCTGCTGGATCCTTCCAGAACGAAAGCTGCCAGCAACTAGGACCCTGCAAGTCCTTACAGCCCCAGATGCCACCAGTCATCTGACACCCAGAGCCTGGGCCAATGACTTCGTTTTCCCCATGGAAAATGGCCTCCATTTCTGGCCACTCGCTCTGACCAAGAGGGTGGTGCCCAGCAAGAAATTTGCAAGCTTTGCTGGATTGCTCCAAATCGAAAGCTGCCACTTGTTGTTGTTCTATTTCTCTAGAGTCCCATCATGCTGTTCTCAGATTGCTAAAGTCCATACCTCCTCGGTGTGTTCTTATGGCTGCAGATCTTCACAGCACAGACGCTTTCTTCTGCATGCTGTTCTTTCCCAGTTCAGGGCTCCTTCAAGGCTCTCCCTGAATGGCTACGCCGCCCCCTTTTATCCCAGTTCTCTTCAATGCTCACAGCTGCAGCCCATCAAGGACAACCAGGACCTGTGGGACAGATATTCAAATAGAATCCATTTCCTCTACTCTAGCCAGTAAGTACTACCCTACAAGTCCTCAGAACCCCAAAGGCCACCTTTCATCTGACACCCAGACCCTGGGGAAAGGACTTCTTTTTCCCATGGCAAATGGCCTCCCTTGGCAGCCACTCACCCTGGCAGAAAGTGGGAGCCTAGCTAGAATGATGCAATCGTTGCTGGATTTTTCCAAAAGAAAAGCTGGCAGCAACTAGGGCCCTGGAAGTACTTAGAGCCTCAAACGCCACCTTGAACATATTCCTGAGACCCTGGGGAAAGGACTTCGTTTTTCCCATGGGAAATGGCCTTCATTTGTGGCCACTTGGCCTGGCAGGCAGGGCAGTGCCAAGCCAGGAATCTACAAACTCTGCTGGATCCTTCCAGAACGAAAGCTGCCAGCAACTAGGACCCTGCAAGTCCTTAGAGCCCCAGATGCCACCAGTCATCTGACACCCAGAGCCTGGGCCAATGACTTCGTTTTCCCCATGGAAAATGGCCTCCATTTCTGGCCACTCGCCCTGACCAAGAGGGTGGTGCCCAGCAAGAAATTTGCAAGCTTTGCTGGATTGCTCCAAA
Source organism: Agelaius phoeniceus (assembly GCF_051311805.1). Classification (NCBI taxonomy): domain Eukaryota; kingdom Metazoa; phylum Chordata; class Aves; order Passeriformes; family Icteridae; genus Agelaius; species Agelaius phoeniceus. The sequence goes on from NW_027509958.1 coordinate 65,324, forward strand.
TCGAAAGCTGCCACTTGTTGTTGTTCTATTTCTCTAGAGTCCCATCATGCTGTTCTCAGATTGCTAAAGTCCATACCTCCTCGGTGTGTTCTTATGGCTGCAGATCTTCACAGCACAGACGCTTTCTTCTGCATGCTGTTCTTTCCCAGTTCAGGGCTCCTTCAAGGCTCTCCCTGAATGGCTACGCCGCCCCCTTTTATCCCAGTTCTCTTCAATGCTCACAGCTGCAGCCCATCAAGGACAACCAGGACCTGTGGGACAGATATTCAAATAGAATCCATTTCCTCTACTCTAGCCAGTAAGTACTACCCTACAAGTCCTCAGAACCCCAAAGGCCACCTTTCATCTGACACCCAGACCCTGGGGAAAGGACTTCTTTTTCCCATGGCAAATGGCCTCCCTTGGCAGCCACTCACCCTGGCAGAAAGTGGGAGCCTAGCTAGAATGATGCAATCGTTGCTGGATTTTTCCAAAAGAAAAGCTGGCAGCAACTAGGGCCCTGGAAGTACTTAGAGCCTCAAACGCCACCTTGAACATATTACTGAGACCCTGGGGAAAGGACTTCGTTTTTCCCATGGAAAATGGCCTTCATTTGTGGCCACTCGGCCTGGCAGGCAGGGCAGTGCCAAGCCAGGAATCTACAAACTCTGCTGGATCCTTCCAGAACGAAAGCTGCCAGCAACTAGGACCCTGCAAGTCCTTACAGCCCCAGATGCCACCTGTCATCTGACACCCAGAGCCTGGGCCAATGACTTCGTTTTCCCCATGGAAAATGGCCTCCATTTCTGGCCACTCGCCCTGACCAAGAGGGTGGTGCCCAGCAAGAAATTTGCAAGCTTTGCTGGATTGCTCAAAATCGAAAGCTGCCACTTGTTGTTCTTCTATTTCTCTAGAGTCCCATCATGCTGTTCTCAGATTGCTAAAGTCCATACCTCCTCGGTGTGTTCTTATGGCTGCAGATCTTCACAGCACAGACGCTTTCTTCTGCATGCTGTTCTTTCCCAGTTCAGGGCTCCTTCAAGGCTCTCCCTGAATGGCTACGCCGCCCCCTTTTATCCCAGTTCTCTTCAATGCTCACAGCTGCAGCCCATCAAGGACAACCAGGACCTGTGGGACAGATATTCAAATAGAATCCATTTCCTCTACTCTAGCCAGTAAGTACTACCCTACAAGTCCTCAGAACCCCAAAGGCCACCTTTCATCTGACACCCAGACCCTGGGGAAAGGACTTCTTTTTCCCATGGCAAATGGCCTCCCTTGGCAGCCACTCACCCTGGCAGAAAGTGGGAGCCTAGCTAGAATGATGCAATCGTTGCTGGATTTTTCCAAAAGAAAAGCTGGCAGCAACTAGGGCCCTGGAAGTACTTAGAGCCTCAAACGCCACCTTGAACATATTACTGAGACCCTGGGGAAAGGACTTCGTTTTTCCCATGGAAAATGGCCTTCATTTGTGGCCACTCGGCCTGGCAGGCAGGGCAGTGCCAAGCCAGGAATCTACAAACTCTGCTGGATCCTTCCAGAACGAAAGCTGCCAGCAACTAGGACCCTGCAAGTCCTTAGAGCCCCAGATGCCACCAGTCATCTGACACCCAGAGCCTGGGCCAATGACTTCGTTTTCCCCATGGAAAATGGCCTCCATTTCTGGCCACTCGCCCTGACCAAGAGGGTGGTGCCCAGCAAGAAATTTGCAAGCTTTGCTGGATTGCTCCAAATCGAAAGCTGCCACTTGTTGTTGTTCTATTTCTCTAGAGTCCCATCATGCTGTTCTCAGATTGCTAAAGTCCATACCTCCTCGGTGTGTTCTTATGGCTGCAGATCTTCACAGCACAGACGCTTTCTTCTGCATGCTGTTCTTTCCCAGTTCAGGGCTCCTTCAAGGCTCTCCCTGAATGGCTACGCCGCCCCCTTTTATCCCAGTTCTCTTCAATGCTCACAGCTGCAGCCCATCAAGGACAACCAGGACCTGTGGGACAGATATTCAAATAGAATCCATTTCCTCTACTCTAGCCAGTAAGTACTACCCTACAAGTCCTCAGAACCCCAAAGGCCACCTTTCATCTGACACCCAGACCCTGGGGAAAGGACTTCTTTTTCCCATGGCAAATGGCCTCCCTTGGCAGCCACTCACCCTGGCAGAAAGTGGGAGCCTAGCTAGAATGATGCAATCGTTGCTGGATTTTTCCAAAAGAAAAGCTGCCAGCAACTAGGGCCCTGGAAGTACTTAGAGCCTCAAACGCCACCTTGAACATATTACTGAGACCCTGGGGAAAGGACTTCGTTTTTCCCATGGAAAATGGCCTTCATTTGTGGCCACTCGGCCTGGCAGGCAGGGCAGTGCCAAGCCAGGAATCTACAAACTCTGCTGGATCCTTCCAGAACGAAAGCTGCCAGCAACTAGGACCCTGCAAGTCCTTACAGCCCCAGATGCCACCTGTCATCTGACACCCAGAGCCTGGGCCAATGACTTCGTTTTCCCCATGGAAAATGGCCTCCATTTCTGGCCACTCGCCCTGACCAAGAGGGTGGTGCCCAGCAAGAAATTTGCAAGCTTTGCTGGATTGCTCCAAATCGAAAGCTGCCACTTGTTGTTGTTCTATTTCTCTAGAGTCCCATCATGCTGTTCTCAGATTGCTAAAGTCCATACCTCCTCGGTGTGTTCTTATGGCTGCAGATCTTCACAGCACAGACGCTTTCTTCTGCATGCTGTTCTTTCCCAGTTCAGGGCTCCTTCAAGGCTCTCCCTGAATGGCTACGCCGCCCCCTTTTATCCCAGTTCTCTTCAATGCTCACAGCTGCAGCCCATCAAGGACAACCAGGACCTGTGGGACAGATATTCAAATAGAATCCATTTCCTCTACTCTAGCCAGTAAGTACTACCCTACAAGTCCTCAGAACCCCAAAGGCCACCTTTCATCTGACACCCAGACCCTGGGGAAAGGACTTCTTTTTCCCATGGCAAATGGCCTCCCTTGGCAGCCACTCACCCTGGCAGAAAGTGGGAGCCTAGCTAGAATGATGCAATCGTTGCTGGATTTTTCCAAAAGAAAAGCTGGCAGCAACTAGGGCCCTGGAAGTACTTAGAGCCTCAAACGCCACCTTGAACATATTACTGAGACCCTGGGGAAAGGACTTCGTTTTTCCCATGGAAAATGGCCTTCATTTGTGGCCACTCGGCCTGGCAGGCAGGGCAGTGCCAAGCCAGGAATCTACAAACTCTGCTGGATCCTTCCAGAACGAAAGCTGCCAGCAACTAGGACCCTGCAAGTCCTTACAGCCCCAGATGCCACCTGTCATCTGACACCCAGAGCCTGGGCCAATGACTTCGTTTTCCCCATGGAAAATGGCCTCCATTTCTGGCCACTCGCTCTGACCAAGAGGGTGGTGCCCAGCAAGAAATTTGCAAGCTTTGCTGGATTGCTCCAAATCGAAAGCTGCCACTTGTTGTTGTTCTATTTCTCTAGAGTCCCATCATGCTGTTCTCAGATTGCTAAAGTCCATACCTCCTCGGTGTGTTCTTATGGCTGCAGATCTTCACAGCACAGACGCTTTCTTCTGCATGCTGTTCTTTCCCAGTTCAGGGCTCCTTCAAGGCTCTCCCTGAATGGCTACGCCGCCCCCTTTTATCCCAGTTCTCTTCAATGCTCACAGCTGCAGCCCATCAAGGACAACCAGGACCTGTGGGACAGATATTCAAATAGAATCCATTTCCTCTACTCTAGCCAGTAAGTACTACCCTACAAGTCCTCAGAACCCCAAAGGCCACCTTTCATCTGACACCCAGACCCTGGGGAAAGGACTTCTTTTTCCCATGGCAAATGGCCTCCCTTGGCAGCCACTCACCCTGGCAGAAAGTGGGAGCCTAGCTAGAATGATGCAATCGTTGCTGGATTTTTCCAAAAGAAAAGCTGGCAGCAACTAGGGCCCTGGAAGTACTTAGAGCCTCAAACGCCACCTTGAACATATTACTGAGACCCTGGGGAAAGGACTTCGTTTTTCCCATGGAAAATGGCCTTCATTTGTGGCCACTCGGCCTGGCAGGCAGGGCAGTGCCAAGCCAGGAATCTACAAACTGTGCTGGATCCTTCCAGAACGAAAGCTGCCAGCAACTAGGACCCTGCAAGTCCTTAGAGCCCCAGATGCCACCAGTCATCTGACACCCAGAGCCTGGGCCAATGACTTCGTTTTCCCCATGGAAAATGGCCTCCATTTCTGGCCACTCGCCCTGACCAAGAGGGTGGTGCCCAGCAAGAAATTTGCAAGCTTTGCTGGATTGCTCCAAATCGAAAGCTGCCACTTGTTGTTGTTCTATTTCTCTAGAGTCCCATCATGCTGTTCTCAGATTGCTAAAGTCCATACCTCCTCGGTGTGTTCTTATGGCTGCAGATCTTCACAGCACAGACGCTTTCTTCTGCATGCTGTTCTTTCCCAGTTCAGGGCTCCTTCAAGGCTCTCCCTGAATGGCTACGCCGCCCCCTTTTATCCCAGTTCTCTTCAATGCTCACAGCTGCAGCCCATCAAGGACAACCAGGACCTGTGGGACAGATATTCAAATAGAATCCATTTCCTCTACTCTAGCCAGTAAGTACTACCCTACAAGTCCTCAGAACCCCAAAGGCCACCTTTCATCTGACACCCAGACCCTGGGGAAAGGACTTCTTTTTCCCATGGCAAATGGCCTCCCTTGGCAGCCACTCACCCTGGCAGAAAGTGGGAGCCTAGCTAGAATGATGCAATCGTTGCTGGATTTTTCCAAAAGAAAAGCTGGCAGCAACTAGGGCCCTGGAAGTACTTAGAGCCTCAAACGCCACCTTGAACATATTACTGAGACCCTGGGGAAAGGACTTCGTTTTTCCCATGGAAAATGGCCTTCATTTGTGGCCACTCGGCCTGGCAGGCAGGGCAGTGCCAAGCCAGGAATCTACAAACTCTGCTGGATCCTTCCAGAACGAAAGCTGCCAGCAACTAGGACCCTGCAAGTCCTTAGAGCCCCAGATGCCACCAGTCATCTGACACCCAGAGCCTGGGCCAATGACTTCGTTTTCCCCATGGAAAATGGCCTCCATTTCTGGCCACTCGCCCTGACCAAGAGGGTGGTGCCCAGCAAGAAATTTGCAAGCTTTGCTGGATTGCTCCAAATCGAAAGCTGCCACTTGTTGTTGTTCTATTTCTCTAGAGTCCCATCATGCTGTTCTCAGATTGCTAAAGTCCATACCTCCTCGGTGTGTTCTTATGGCTGCAGATCTTCACAGCACAGACGCTTTCTTCTGCATGCTGTTCTTTCCCAGTTCAGGGCTCCTTCAAGGCTCTCCCTGAATGGCTACGCCGCCCCCTTTTATCCCAGTTCTCTTCAATGCTCACAGCTGCAGCCCATCAAGGACAACCAGGACCTGTGGGACAGATATTCAAATAGAATCCATTTCCTCTACTCTAGCCAGTAAGTACTACCCTACAAGTCCTCAGAACCCCAAAGGCCACCTTTCATCTGACACCCAGACCCTGGGGAAAGGACTTCTTTTTCCCATGGCAAATGGCCTCCCTTGGCAGCCACTCACCCTGGCAGAAAGTGGGAGCCTAGCTAGAATGATGCAATCGTTGCTGGATTTTTCCAAAAGAAAAGCTGGCAGCAACTAGGGCCCTGGAAGTACTTAGAGCCTCAAACGCCACCTTGAACATATTACTGAGACCCTGGGGAAAGGACTTCGTTTTTCCCATGGAAAATGGCCTTCATTTGTGGCCACTTGGCCTGGCAGGCAGGGCAGTGCCAAGCCAGGAATCTACAAACTCTGCTGGATCCTTCCAGAACGAAAGCTGCCAGCAACTAGGACCCTGCAAGTCCTTACAGCCCCAGATGCCACCTGTCATCTGACACCCAGAGCCTGGGCCAATGACTTCGTTTTCCCCATGGAAAATGGCCTCCATTTCTGGCCACTCGCCCTGACCAAGAGGGTGGTGCCCAGCAAGAAATTTGCAAGCTTTGCTGGATTGCTCCAAATCGAAAGCTGCCACTTGTTGTTGTTCTATTTCTCTAGAGTCCCATCATGCTGTTCTCAGATTGCTAAAGTCCATACCTCCTCGGTGTGTTCTTATGGCTGCAGATCTTCACAGCACAGACGCTTTCTTCTGCATGCTGTTCTTTCCCAGTTCAGGGCTCCTTCAAGGCTCTCCCTGAATGGCTACGCCGCCCCCTTTTATCCCAGTTCTCTTCAATGCTCACAGCTGCAGCCCATCAAGGACAACCAGGACCTGTGGGACAGATATTCAAATAGAATCCATTTCCTCTACTCTAGCCAGTAAGTACTACCCTACAAGTCCTCAGAACCCCAAAGGCCACCTTTCATCTGACACCCAGACCCTGGGGAAAGGACTTCTTTTTCCCATGGCAAATGGCCTCCCTTGGCAGCCACTCACCCTGGCAGAAAGTGGGAGCCTAGCTAGAATGATGCAATCGTTGCTGGATTTTTCCAAAAGAAAAGCTGGCAGCAACTAGGGCCCTGCAAGTACTTAGAGCCTCAAACGCCACCTTGAACATATTACTGAGACCCTGGGGAAAGGACTTCGTTTTTCCCATGGAAAATGGCCTTCATTTGTGGCCACTCGGCCTGGCAGGCAGGGCAGTGCCAAGCCAGGAATCTACAAACTCTGCTGGATCCTTCCAGAACGAAAGCTGCCAGCAACTAGGACCCTGCAAGTCCTTAGAGCCCCAGATGCCACCAGTCATCTGACACCCAGAGCCTGGGCCAATGACTTCGTTTTCCCCATGGAAAATGGCCTCCATTTCTGGCCACTCGCCCTGACCAAGAGGGTGGTGCCCAGCAAGAAATTTGCAAGCTTTGCTGGATTGCTCCAAATCGAAAGCTGCCACTTGTTGTTGTTCTATTTCTCTAGAGTCCCATCATGCTGTTCTCAGATTGCTAAAGTCCATACCTCCTCGGTGTGTTCTTATGGCTGCAGATCTTCACAGCACAGACGCTTTCTTCTGCATGCTGTTCTTTCCCAGTTCAGGGCTCCTTCAAGGCTCTCCCTGAATGGCTACGCCGCCCCCTTTTATCCCAGTTCTCTTCAATGCTCACAGCTGCAGCCCATCAAGGACAACCAGGACCTGTGGGACAGATATTCAAATAGAATCCATTTCCTCTACTCTAGCCAGTAAGTACTACCCTACAAGTCCTCAGAACCCCAAAGGCCACCTTTCATCTGACACCCAGACCCTGGGGAAAGGACTTCTTTTTCCCATGGCAAATGGCCTCCCTTGGCAGCCACTCACCCTGGCAGAAAGTGGGAGCCTAGCTAGAATGATGCAATCGTTGCTGGATTTTTCCAAAAGAAAAGCTGGCAGCAACTAGGGCCCTGGAAGTACTTAGAGCCTCAAACGCCACCTTGAACATATTACTGAGACCCTGGGGAAAGGACTTCGTTTTTCCCATGGAAAATGGCCTTCATTTGTGGCCACTCGGCCTGGCAGGCAGGGCAGTGCCAAGCCAGGAATCTACAAACTCTGCTGGATCCTTCCAGAACGAAAGCTGCCAGCAACTAGGACCCTGCAAGTCCTTAGAGCCCCAGATGCCACCTGTCATCTGACACCCAGAGCCTGGGCCAATGACTTCGTTTTCCCCATGGAAAATGGCCTCCATTTCTGGCCACTCGCCCTGACCAAGAGGGTGGTGCCCAGCAAGAAATTTGCAAGCTTTGCTGGATTGCTCAAAATCGAAAGCTGCCACTTGTTGTTCTTCTATTTCTCTAGAGTCCCATCATGCTGTTCTCAGATTGCTAAAGTCCATACCTCCTCGGTGTGTTCTTATGGCTGCAGATCTTCACAGCACAGACGCTTTCTTCTGCATGCTGTTCTTTCCCAGTTCAGGGCTCCTTCAAGGCTCTCCCTGAATGGCTACGCCGCCCCCTTTTATCCCAGTTCTCTTCAATGCTCACAGCTGCAGCCCATCAAGGACAACCAGGACCTGTGGGACAGATATTCAAATAGAATCCATTTCCTCTACTCTAGCCAGTAAGTACTACCCTACAAGTCCTCAGAACCCCAAAGGCCACCTTTCATCTGACACCCAGACCCTGGGGAAAGGACTTCTTTTTCCCATGGCAAATGGCCTCCCTTGGCAGCCACTCACCCTGGCAGAAAGTGGGAGCCTAGCTAGAATGATGCAATCGTTGCTGGATTTTTCCAAAAGAAAAGCTGGCAGCAACTAGGGCCCTGGAAGTACTTAGAGCCTCAAACGCCACCTTGAACATATTACTGAGACCCTGGGGAAAGGACTTCGTTTTTCCCATGGAAAATGGCCTTCATTTGTGGCCACTCGGCCTGGCAGGCAGGGCAGTGCCAAGCCAGGAATCTACAAACTCTGCTGGATCCTTCCAGAACGAAAGCTGCCAGCAACTAGGACCCTGCAAGTCCTTAGAGCCCCAGATGCCACCAGTCATCTGACACCCAGAGCCTGGGCCAATGACTTCGTTTTCCCCATGGAAAATGGCCTCCATTTCTGGCCACTCGCCCTGACCAAGAGGGTGGTGCCCAGCAAGAAATTTGCAAGCTTTGCTGGATTGCTCCAAATCGAAAGCTGCCACTTGTTGTTGTTCTATTTCTCTAGAGTCCCATCATGCTGTTCTCAGATTGCTAAAGTCCATACCTCCTCGGTGTGTTCTTATGGCTGCAGATCTTCACAGCACAGACGCTTTCTTCTGCATGCTGTTCTTTCCCAGTTCAGGGCTCCTTCAAGGCTCTCCCTGAATGGCTACGCCGCCCCCTTTTATCCCAGTTCTCTTCAATGCTCACAGCTGCAGCCCATCAAGGACAACCAGGACCTGTGGGACAGATATTCAAATAGAATCCATTTCCTCTACTCTAGCCAGTAAGTACTACCCTACAAGTCCTCAGAACCCCAAAGGCCACCTTTCATCTGACACCCAGACCCTGGGGAAAGGACTTCTTTTTCCCATGGCAAATGGCCTCCCTTGGCAGCCACTCACCCTGGCAGAAAGTGGGAGCCTAGCTAGAATGATGCAATCGTTGCTGGATTTTTCCAAAAGAAAAGCTGCCAGCAACTAGGGCCCTGGAAGTACTTAGAGCCTCAAACGCCACCTTGAACATATTACTGAGACCCTGGGGAAAGGACTTCGTTTTTCCCATGGAAAATGGCCTTCATTTGTGGCCACTTGGCCTGGCAGGCAGGGCAGTGCCAAGCCAGGAATCTACAAACTCTGCTGGATCCTTCCAGAACGAAAGCTGCCAGCAACTAGGACCCTGCAAGTCCTTACAGCCCCAGATGCCACCTGTCATCTGACACCCAGAGCCTGGGCCAATGACTTCGTTTTCCCCATGGAAAATGGCCTCCATTTCTGGCCACTCGCCCTGACCAAGAGGGTGGTGCCCAGCAAGAAATTTGCAAGCTTTGCTGGATTGCTCCAAATCGAAAGCTGCCACTTGTTGTTGTTCTATTTCTCTAGAGTCCCATCATGCTGTTCTCAGATTGCTAAAGTCCATACCTCCTCGGTGTGTTCTTATGGCTGCAGATCTTCACAGCACAGACGCTTTCTTCTGCATGCTGTTCTTTCCCAGTTCAGGGCTCCTTCAAGGCTCTCCCTGAATGGCTACGCCGCCCCCTTTTATCCCAGTTCTCTTCAATGCTCACAGCTGCAGCCCATCAAGGACAACCAGGACCTGTGGGACAGATATTCAAATAGAATCCATTTCCTCTACTCTAGCCAGTAAGTACTACCCTACAAGTCCTCAGAACCCCAAAGGCCACCTTTCATCTGACACCCAGACCCTGGGGAAAGGACTTCTTTTTCCCATGGCAAATGGCCTCCCTTGGCAGCCACTCACCCTGGCAGAAAGTGGGAGCCTAGCTAGAATGATGCAATCGTTGCTGGATTTTTCCAAAAGAAAAGCTGGCAGCAACTAGGGCCCTGGAAGTACTTAGAGCCTCAAACGCCACCTTGAACATATTACTGAGACCCTGGGGAAAGGACTTCGTTTTTCCCATGGAAAATGGCCTTCATTTGTGGCCACTCGGCCTGGCAGGCAGGGCAGTGCCAAGCCAGGAATCTACAAACTCTGCTGGATCCTTCCAGAACGAAAGCTGCCAGCAACTAGGACCCTGCAAGTCCTTAGAGCCCCAGATGCCACCAGTCATCTGACACCCAGAGCCTGGGCCAATGACTTCGTTTTCCCCATGGAAAATGGCCTCCATTTCTGGCCACTCGCCCTGACCAAGAGGGTGGTGCCCAGCAAGAAATTTGCAAGCTTTGCTGGATTGCTCCAAATCGAAAGCTGCCACTTGTTGTTGTTCTATTTCTCTAGAGTCCCATCATGCTGTTCTCAGATTGCTAAAGTCCATACCTCCTCGGTGTGTTCTTATGGCTGCAGATCTTCACAGCACAGACGCTTTCTTCTGCATGCTGTTCTTTCCCAGTTCAGGGCTCCTTCAAGGCTCTCCCTGAATGGCTACGCCGCCCCCTTTTATCCCAGTTCTCTTCAATGCTCACAGCTGCAGCCCATCAAGGACAACCAGGACCTGTGGGACAGATATTCAAATAGAATCCATTTCCTCTACTCTAGCCAGTAAGTACTACCCTACAAGTCCTCAGAACCCCAAAGGCCACCTTTCATCTGACACCCAGACCCTGGGGAAAGGACTTCTTTTTCCCATGGCAAATGGCCTCCCTTGGCAGCCACTCACCCTGGCAGAAAGTGGGAGCCTAGCTAGAATGATGCAATCGTTGCTGGATTTTTCCAAAAGAAAAGCTGGCAGCAACTAGGGCCCTGGAAGTACTTAGAGCCTCAAACGCCACCTTGAACATATTACTGAGACCCTGGGGAAAGGACTTCGTTTTTCCCATGGAAAATGGCCTTCATTTGTGGCCACTCGGCCTGGCAGGCAGGGCAGTGCCAAGCCAGGAATCTACAAACTCTGCTGGATCCTTCCAGAACGAAAGCTGCCAGCAACTAGGACCCTGCAAGTCCTTAGAGCCCCAGATGCCACCTGTCATCTGACACCCAGAGCCTGGGCCAATGACTTCGTTTTCCCCATGGAAAATGGCCTCCATTTCTGGCCACTCGCCCTGACCAAGAGGGTGGTGCCCAGCAAGAAATTTGCAAGCTTTGCTGGATTGCTCCAAATCGAAAGCTGCCACTTGTTGTTCTTCTATTTCTCTAGAGTCCCATCATGCTGTTCTCAGATTGCTAAAGTCCATACCTCCTCGGTGTGTTCTTATGGCTGCAGATCTTCACAGCACAGACGCTTTCTTCTGCATGCTGTTCTTTCCCAGTTCAGGGCTCCTTCAAGGCTCTCCCTGAATGGCTACGCCGCCCCCTTTTATCCCAGTTCTCTTCAATGCTCACAGCTGCAGCCCATCAAGGACAACCAGGACCTGTGGGACAGATATTCAAATAGAATCCATTTCCTCTACTCTAGCCAGTAAGTACTACCCTACAAGTCCTCAGAACCCCAAAGGCCACCTTTCATCTGACACCCAGACCCTGGGGAAAGGACTTCTTTTTCCCATGGCAAATGGCCTCCCTTGGCAGCCACTCACCCTGGCAGAAAGTGGGAGCCTAGCTAGAATGATGCAATCGTTGCTGGATTTTTCCAAAAGAAAAGCTGGCAGCAACTAGGGCCCTGGAAGTACTTAGAGCCTCAAACGCCACCTTGAACATATTACTGAGACCCTGGGGAAAGGACTTCGTTTTTCCCATGGAAAATGGCCTTCATTTCTGGCCACTCGGCCTGGCAGGCAGGGCAGTGCCAAGCCAGGAATCTACAAACTCTGCTGGATCCTTCCAGAACGAAAGCTGCCAGCAACTAGGACCCTGCAAGTCCTTAGAGCCCCAGATGCCACCAGTCATCTGACACCCAGAGCCTGGGCCAATGACTTCGTTTTCCCCATGGAAAATGGCCTCCATTTCTGGCCACTCGCCCTGACCAAGAGGGTGGTGCCCAGCAAGAAATTTGCAAGCTTTGCTGGATTGCTCCAAATCGAAAGCTGCCACTTGTTGTTCTTCTATTTCTCTAGAGTCCCATCATGCTGTTCTCAGATTGCTAAAGTCCATACCTCCTCGGTGTGTTCTTATGGCTGCAGATCTTCACAGCACAGACGCTTTCTTCTGCATGCTGTTCTTTCCCAGTTCAGGGCTCCTTCAAGGCTCTCCCTGAATGGCTACGCCGCCCCCTTTTATCCCAGTTCTCTTCAATGCTCACAGCTGCAGCCCATCAAGGACAACCAGGACCTGTGGGACAGATATTCAAATAGAATCCATTTCCTCTACTCTAGCCAGTAAGTACTACCCTACAAGTCCTCAGAACCCAAAGGCCACCTTTCATCTGACACCCAGACCCTGGGGAAAGGACTTCTTTTTCCCATGGCAAATGGCCTCCCTTGGCAGCCACTCACCCTGGCAGAAAGTGGGAGCCTAGCTAGAATGATGCAATCGTTGCTGGATTTTTCCAAAAGAAAAGCTGGCAGCAACTAGGGCCCTGGAAGTACTTAGAGCCTCAAACGCCACCTTGAACATATTACTGAGACCCTGGGGAAAGGACTTCGTTTTTCCCATGGAAAATGGCCTTCATTTGTGGCCACTCGGCCTGGCAGGCAGGGCAGTGCCAAGCCAGGAATCTACAAACTCTGCTGGATCCTTCCAGAACGAAAGCTGCCAGCAACTAGGACCCTGCAAGTCCTTAGAGCCCCAGATGCCACCAGTCATCTGACACCCAGAGCCTGGGCCAATGACTTCGTTTTCCCCATGGAAAATGGCCTCCATTTCTGGCCACTCGCCCTGACCAAGAGGGTGGTGCCCAGCAAGAAATTTGCAAGCTTTGCTGGATTGCTCCAAATCGAAAGCTGCCACTTGTTGTTCTTCTATTTCTCTAGAGTCCCATCATGCTGTTCTCAGATTGCTAAAGTCCATACCTCCTCGGTGTGTTCTTATGGCTGCAGATCTTCACAGCACAGACGCTTTCTTCTGCATGCTGTTCTTTCCCAGTTCAGGGCTCCTTCAAGGCTCTCCCTGAATGGCTACGCCGCCCCCTTTTATCCCAGTTCTCTTCAATGCTCACAGCTGCAGCCCATCAAGGACAACCAGGACCTGTGGGACAGATATTCAAATAGAATCCATTTCCTCTACTCTAGCCAGTAAGTACTACCCTACAAGTCCTCAGAACCCCAAAGGCCACCTTTCATCTGACACCCAGACCCTGGGGAAAGGACTTCTTTTTCCCATGGCAAATGGCCTCCCTTGGCAGCCACTCACCCTGGCAGAAAGTGGGAGCCTAGCTAGAATGATGCAATCGTTGCTGGATTTTTCCAAAAGAAAAGCTGCCAGCAACTAGGGCCCTGGAAGTACTTAGAGCCTCAAACGCCACCTTGAACATATTACTGAGACCCTGGGGAAAGGACTTCGTTTTTCCCATGGAAAATGGCCTTCATTTGTGGCCACTCGGCCTGGCAGGCAGGGCAGTGCCAAGCCAGGAATCTACAAACTCTGCTGGATCCTTCCAGAACGAAAGCTGCCAGCAACTAGGACCCTGCAAGTCCTTACAGCCCCAGATGCCACCTGTCATCTGACACCCAGAGCCTGGGCCAATGACTTCGTTTTCCCCATGGAAAATGGCCTCCATTTCTGGCCACTCGCCCTGACCAAGAGGGTGGTGCCCAGCAAGAAATTTGCAAGCTTTGCTGGATTGCTCCAAATCGAAAGCTGCCACTTGTTGTTGTTCTATTTCTCTAGAGTCCCATCATGCTGTTCTCAGATTGCTAAAGTCCATACCTCCTCGGTGTGTTCTTATGGCTGCAGATCTTCACAGCACAGACGCTTTCTTCTGCATGCTGTTCTTTCCCAGTTCAGGGCTCCTTCAAGGCTCTCCCTGAATGGCTACGCCGCCCCCTTTTATCCCAGTTCTCTTCAATGCTCACAGCTGCAGCCCATCAAGGACAACCAGGACCTGTGGGACAGATATTCAAATAGAATCCATTTCCTCTACTCTAGCCAGTAAGTACTACCCTACAAGTCCTCAGAACCAAAGGCCACCTTTCATCTGACACCCAGACCCTGGGGAAAGGACTTCTTTTTCCCATGGCAAATGGCCTCCCTTGGCAGCCACTCACCCTGGCAGAAAGGTGGGAGCCTAGCTAGAATGATGCAATCGTTGCTGGATTTTTCCAAAAGAAAAGCTGCCAGCAACTAGGGCCCTGGAAGTACTTAGAGCCTCAAACGCCACCTTGAACATATTACTGAGACCCTGGGGAAAGGACTTCGTTTTTTCCCATGGAAAATGGCCTTCATTTGTGGCCACTCGGCCTGGCAGGCAGGGCAGTGCCAAGCCAGGAATCTACAAAACTCTGCTGGATCCTTCCAGAACGAAAGCTGCCAGCAACTAGGACCCTGCAAGTCCTTAGAGCCCCAGATGCCACCAGTCATCTGACACCCAGAGCCTGGGCCAATGACTTCGTTTTCCCCATGGAAAATGGCCTCCATTTCTGGCCACTCGCCCTGACCAAGAGGGTGGTGCCCAGCAAGAAATTTGCAAGCTTTGCTGGATTGCTCCAAATCGAAAGCTGCCACTTGTTGTTGTTCTATTTCTCTAGAGTCCATCATGCTGTTCTCAGATTGCTAAAGTCCATACCTCCTCGGTGTGTTCTTATGGCTGCAGATCTTCACAGCACAGACGCTTTCTTCTGCATGCTGTTCTTTCCCAGTTCAGGGCTCCTTCAAGGCTCTCCCTGAATGGCTACGCCGCCCCCTTTTATCCAGTTCTCTTCAATGCTCACAGCTGCAGCCCATCAAGGACAACCAGACCTGTGGGACAGATATTCAAATAGAATCCATTTCCTCTACTCTAGCCAGTAAGTACTACCCTACAAGTCCTCAGAACCCCAAAGGCCACCTTTCATCTGACACCCAGACCCTGGGGAAAGGACTTCTTTTTCCCATGGCAAATGGCCTCCCTTGGCAGCCACTCACCCTGGCAGAAAGTGGGAGCCTAGCTAGAATGATGCAATCGTTGCTGGATTTTTCCAAAAGAAAAGCTTGCCAGCAACTAGGGCCCTGGAAGTACTTAGAGCCCTCAAACGCCACCTTGAACATATTACTGAGACCCTGGGGAAAGGACTTCGTTTTTCCCATGGAAAATGGCCTTCATTTCTGGCCACTCGGCCTGGCAGGCAGGGCAGTGCCAAGCCAGGAATCTACAAACTCTGCTGGATCCTTCCAGAACGAAAGCTGCCAGCAACTAGGACCCTGCAAGTCCTTAGAGCCCCAGATGCCACCAGTCATCTGACACCCAGAGCCTGGGCCAATGACTTCGTTTTCCCCATGGAAAATGGCCTCCATTTCTGGCCACTCGCCCTGACCAAGAGGGTGGTGCCCAGCAAGAAATTTGCAAGCTTTGCTGGATTGCTCCAATCGAAAGCTGCACTTGTTGTTGTTCTATTTCTCTAGAGTCCCATCATGCTGTTCTCAGATTGCTAAAGGCCATACCTCCTCGGTGTGTTCTTATGGCTGCAGATCTTCACAGCACAGACGCTTTCTTCTGCATGCTGTTCTTTCCCAGTTCAGGGCTCCTTCAAGGCTCTCCCTGAATGGCTACGCCGCCCCCTTTTATCCCAGTTCTCTTCAATGCTCACAGCTGCAGCCATCAAGGACAACCAGGACCTGTGGGACAGATATTCAAATAGAATCCATTTCCTCTACTCTAGCCAGTAAGTACTACCCTACAAGTCCTCAGAACCCCAAAGGCCACCTTTCATCTGACACCCAGACCCTGGGAAAGGACTTCTTTTTCCCATGGCAAATGGCCTCCCTTGGCAGCCACTCACCCTGGCAGAAAGTGGGAGCCTAGCTAGAATGATGCAATCGTTGCTGGATTTTTCCAAAAGAAAAGCTGCCAGCAACTAGGGCCCTGGAAGTACTTAGAGCCTCAAACGCCACCTTGAACATATTACTGAGACCCTGGGGAAAGGACTTCGTTTTTCCCATGGAAAATGGCCTTCATTTGTGGCCACTTGGCCTGGCAGGCAGGCAGTGCCAAGCCAGGAATCTACAAACTCTGCTGGATCCTTCCAGAACGAAAGCTGCCAGCAACTAGGACCCTGCAAGTCCTTAGAGCCCCAGATGCCACCAGTCATCTGACACCCAGAGCCTGGGCCAATGACTTCGTTTTCCCCATGAAAATGGCCTCCATTTCTGGCCACTCGCCCTGACCAAGAGGGTGGTGCCCAGCAAGAAATTTGCAAGCTTTGCTGGATTGCTCCAAATCGAAAGCTGCCACTTGTTGTTGTTCTATTTCTCTAGAGTCCCATCATGCTGTTCTCAGATTGCTAAAGTCCATACCTCCTCGGTGTGTTCTTATGGCTGCAGATCTTCACAGCACAGACGCTTTCTTCTGCATGCTGTTCTTTCCCAGTTCAGGGCTCCTTCAAGGCTCTCCTGAATGGCTACGCCGCCCCCTTTTATCCCAGTTCTCTTCAATGCTCACAGCTGCAGCCCATCAAGGACAACCAGGACCTGTGGGACAGATATTCAAATAGAATCCATTTCCTCTACTCTAGCCAGTAAGTACTACCCTACAAGTCCTCAGAACCCCAAAGGCCACCTTTCATCTGACACCCAGACCCTGGGGAAAGGACTTCTTTTTCCCATGGCAAATGGCCTCCCTTGGCAGCCACTCACCCTGCAGAAAGTGGGAGCCTAGCTAGAATGATGCAATCGTTGCTGGATTTTTCCAAAAGAAAAGCTGGCAGCAACTAGGGCCCTGGAAGTACTTAGAGCCTCAAACGCCACCTTGAACATATTCCTGAGACCCTGGGGAAAGGGACTTCGTTTTTCCCATGGAAAATGGCCTTCATTTGTGCGCACTCGGCCTGGCAGGCAGGGCAGTGCCAAGCCAGGAATCTACAAACTCTGCTGGATCCTTCCAGAACGAAAGCTGCCAGCAACTAGGACCCTGCAAGTCCTTACAGCCCCAGATGCCACCTGTCATCTGACACCCAGAGCCTGGGCCAATGACTTCGTTTTCCCCATGGAAAATGGCCTCCATTTCTGGCCACTCGCCCTGACCAAGAGGGTGGTGCCAGCAAGAAATTTGCAAGCTTTGCTGGATTGCTCCAAATCGAAAGCTGCCACTTGTTGTTCTTCTATTTCTCTAGAGTCCCATCATGCTGTTCTCAGATTGCTAAAGTCCATACCTCCTCGGTGTGTTCTTATGGCTGCAGATCTTCACAGCACAGACGCTTTCTTCTGCATGCTGTTCTTTCCAGTTCAGGGCTCCTTCAAGGCTCTCCCTGAATGGCTACGCCGCCCCCTTTTATCCCAGTTCTCTTCAATGCTCCACAGCTGCAGCCCATCAAGGACAACCAGGACCTGTGGGACAGATATTCAAATAGAATCCATTTCCTCTACTCTAGCCAGTAAGTACTACCCCTACAAGTCTCAGAACCCCAAAGGCCACCTTTCATCTGACACCCAGACCCTGGGGAAAGGACTTCTTTTTCCCATGGCAAATGGCCTCCTTGCAGCCACTCACCCTGCAGAAAGTGGGAGCCTAGCTAGAATGATGCAATCGTTGCTGGATTTTTCCAAAAGAAAAGCTGGCAGCAACTAGGGCCCTGAAGTACTTAGAGCCTC
>NW_027509959.1:0-82899 GCF_051311805.1 Agelaius phoeniceus
AAGAGGGTGGTGCCCAGCAAGAAATTTGCAAGCTTTGCTGGATTGCTCCAAATCTAAAGCTACCACTTGTTGTTGTTCTATTTCTCTAGAGTCCCATCATGCTGTTCTCAGATTGCTAAAGTCCATACCTCCTCGGTGTGTTCTTATGGCTGCAGATCTTCACAGCACAGACGCTTTCTTCTGCATGCTGTTCTTTCCCAGTTCAGGGCTCCTTCAAGGCTCTCCCTGAATGGCTAAGCCGCCCCCCTTTTATCCCAGTTCTCTTCAATGCTCACAGCTGCAGCCCATCAAGGACAACCAGGACCTGTGGGACAGATATTCAAATAGAATCCATTTCCTCTACTCTAGCCAGTAAGTAGTACCCTACAAGTCCTCAGAACCCCAAAGGCCACCTTTCATCTGACACCCAGACCCTGGGGAAAGGACTTCTTTTTCCCATGGCAAAATGGCCTCCCTTGGCAGCCACTCACCCTGGCAGAAAGTGGGAGCCTAGCTAGAATGATGCAATCGTTGCTGGATTTTTCCAAAAGAAAAGCTGCCAGCAACTAGGGCCCTGGAAGTACTTAGAGCCTCAAACGCCACCTTGAACATATTACTGAGACCCTGGGGAAAGGACTTCTTTTTCCCATGGAAAATGGCCTTCATTTGTGGCCACTTGGCCTGGCAGGCAGGGCAGTGCCAAGCCAGGAATCTACAAACTCTGCTGGATCCTTCCAGAACGAAAGCTGCCAGCAACTAGGACCCTGCAAGTCCTTAGAGCCCCAGATGCCACCAGTCATCTGACACCCAGAGCCTGGGCCAATGACTTTGTTTTCCCCATGGAAAATTGCCTCCATTTCTGGCCACTCGCCCTGACCAAGAGGGTGGTGCCCAGCAAGAAATTTGCAAGCTTTGCTGGATTGCTCCAAATCTAAAGCTACCACTTGTTGTTGTTCTATTTCTCTAGAGTCCCATCATGCTGTTCTCAGATTGCTAAAGTCCATACCTCCTCGGTGTGTTCTTATGGCTGCAGATCTTCACAGCACAGACGCTTTCTTCTGCATGCTGTTCTTTCCCAGTTCAGGGCTCCTTCAAGGCTCTCCCTGAATGGCTTAAGCCGCCCCCTTTTATCCCAGTTCTCTTCAATGCTCACAGCTGCAGCCCATCAAGGACAACCAGGACCTGTGGGACAGATATTCAAATAGAATCCATTTCCTCTACTCTAGCCAGTAAGTAGTACCCTACAAGTCCTTCAGAACCCCAAAGGCCACCTTTCATCTGACACCCAGACCCTGGGGAAAGGACTTCTTTTTCCATGGCAAATGGCCTCCTTGGCAGCCACTCACCCTGGCAGAAAGTGGGAGCCTAGCTAGAATGATGCAATCGTTGCTGGATTTTTCCAAAAGAAAAGCTGGCCAGCAACTAGGGCCCTGGAAGTACTTAGAGCCTCAAACGCCACCTTGAACATATTCTGAGACCCTGGGGAAAGGACTTCGTTTTTCCCATGGAAAATGGCCTTCATTTGTGGCCACTTGGCCTGGCAGGCAGGGCAGTGCCAAGCCAGGAATCTACAAACTGTGCTGGATCCTTCCAGAACGAAAGCTGCCAGCAACTAGGACCCTGCAAGTCCTTACAGCCCCAGATGCCACCAGTCATCTGACACCCAGAGCCTGGGCCAATGACTTCGTTTTCCCCATGGAAAATGGCCTCCATTTCTGGCCACTCGCCCTGACCAAGAGGGTGGTGCCCCAGCAAGAAATTTGCAAGCTTTGCTGGATTGCTCCAAATCGAAAGCTGCCACTTCTTGTTGTTTTATTTCTCTAGAGTCCCATCATGCTGTTCTCAGATTGCTAAAGTCCATACCTCCTCGGTGTGTTCTTATGGCTGCAGATCTTCACAGCACAGACGCTTTCTTCTGCATGCTGTTCTTTCCCAGTCAGGGCTCCTTCAAGGCTCTCCCTGAATGGCTACGCCGCCCCCTTTTATCCAGTTCTCTTCAACTGCTCACAGCTGCAGCCCATCAAGGACAACCAGGGACCTGTGGGGCAAAGCCTCTAGACAGATATTCAAATAGAATCCATTTCCTCTACTCTAGCCAGTAAGTACTACCCTACAAGTCCTCAGAACCCCAAAGGCCACCTTTCATCTGACACCCAGAGCCCTGGGGAAAGGACTTCTTTTTCCCATGGCAAATGGCCTCCCTTGGCAGCCACTCACCCTGGCAGAAAGTGGGAGCCTAGCTAGAATGATGCAATCGTTGCTGGATTTTTCCAAAAGAAAAGCTGGCAGCAACTAGGGCCCTGGAAGTACTTAGAGCCTCAAACGCCACCTTGAACATATTCCTGAGACCCTGGGGAAAGGACTTCGTTTTTCCCATGGAAAATGGCCTTCATTTGTGGCCACTTGGCCTGGCAGGCAGGGCAGTGCCAAGCCAGGAATCTACAAACTCTGCTGGATCCTTCCAGAACGAAAGCTGCCAGCAACTAGGACCCTGCAAGTCCTTACAGCCCCAGATGCCACCAGTCATCTGACACCCAGAGCCTGGGCCAATGACTTCGTTTTCCCCATGGAAAATGGCCTCCATTTCTGGCCACTCGCCCTGACCAAGAGGGTGGTGCCCAGCAAGAAATTTGCAAGCTCTTGCTGGATTGCTCCAAATCTAAAGCTACCACTTGTTGTTGTTCTATTTCTCTAGAGTCCCATCATGCTGTTCTCAGATTGCTAAGTCCATACCTCCTCGGTGTGTTCTTATGGCTGCAGATCTTCACAGCACAGACGCTTTCTTCTGCATGCTGTTCTTTCCCAGTTCAGGGCTCCTTCAAGGCTCTCCCTGAATGGCTAAGCCGCCCCCTTTTATCCCAGTTCTCTCAATGCTCACAGCTGCAGCCCATCAAGGACAACCAGGACCTGTGGGACAGATATTCAAATAGAATCCATTTCCTCTACTCTAGCCAGTAAGTACTACCCTACAAGTCCTCAGAACCCCAAAGGCCACCTTTCATCTGACACCCAGACCCTGGGGAAAGGACTTCTTTTTCCCATGGCAAATGGCCTCCCTTGGCAGCCACTCACCCTGGCAGAAAGTGGGAGCCTAGCTAGAATGATGCAATCGTTGCTGGATTTTTCCAAAAGAAAAGCTGCCAGCAACTAGGGCCCTGGAAGTACTTGAGCCTCAAACGCCACCTTGAACATATTACTGAGACCCTGGGGAAAGGACTTCTTTTTTCCCATGGAAAATGGCCTTCATTTGTGGCCACTTGGCCTGGCAGGCAGGGCAGTGCCAAGCCAGGAATCTACAAACTCTGCTGGATCCTTCCAGAAGCGAAAGCTGCCAGCAACTAGGACCCTGCAAGTCCTTAGAGCCCCAGATGCCACCAGTCATCTGACACCCAGAGCCTGGGCCAATGACTTTGTTTTCCCCATGGAAAATTGCCTCCATTTTCTGGCCACTCGCCCTGACCAAGAGGGTGGTGCCCAGCAAGAAATTTGCAAGCTTTGCTGGATTGCTCCAAATCTAAAGCTACCACTTGTTGTTGTTCTATTTCTCTAGAGTCCCATCATGCTGTTCTCAGATTGCTAAAGTCCATACCTCCTCGGTGTGTTCTTATGGCTGCAGATCTTCACAGCACAGACGCTTTCTTCTGCATGCTGTTCTTTCCCAGTTCAGGGGGGGGGGGGGGGCTCCTTCAAGGCTCTCCCTGAATGGCTAAGCCGCCCCCTTTTATCCCAGTTCTCTTCAATGCTCACAGCTGCAGCCCATCAAGGACAACAGGACCTGTGGGACAGATATTCAAATAGAATCCATT
Source organism: Agelaius phoeniceus (assembly GCF_051311805.1). Taxonomy (NCBI): domain Eukaryota; kingdom Metazoa; phylum Chordata; class Aves; order Passeriformes; family Icteridae; genus Agelaius; species Agelaius phoeniceus. Next base: position 3,786 of record NW_027509959.1, read on the forward strand.
TCCGTCTACTCTAGCCAGTAAGTACTACCCTACAAGTCCTCAGAACCCCAAAGGCCACCTTTCATCTGACACCCAGACCCTGGGGAAAGGACTTCTTTTTCCCATGGCAAATGGCCTCCCTTGGCAGCCACTCACCCTGGCAGAAAGTGGGAGCCTAGCTAGAATGATGCAATCGTTGCTGGATTTTTCCAAAAGAAAGCTGGCAGCAACTAGGGCCCTGGAAGTACTTAGAGCCTCAAACGCCACCTTGAACATATTCCTGAGACCTGGGGAAAGGACTTCGTTTTTCCCATGGAAAATGGCCTTCATTTGTAGGCCACTTGGCCTGGCAGGCAGGGCAGTGCCAAGCCAGGAATCTACAAACTGCTGGATCCTTCCAGAACGAAAGCTGCCAGCAACTAGGACCCTGCAAGTCCTTACAGCCCCAGATGCCACCAGTCATCTGACACCCAGAGCCTGGGCCAATGACTTCGTTTTCCCCATGGAAAATGGCCTCCATTTCTGGCCACTCGCCTCTGACCAAGAGTGGTGGTGCCCAGCAAGAAATTTGCAAGCTTTGCTGGATTGCTCCAAATCGAAAGCTGCCACTTCTTGTTGTTTTATTTCTCTAGAGTCCCATCATGCTGTTCTCAGATTGCTAAAGTCCATACCTCCTCGGTGTGTTCTTATGGCTGCAGATCTTCACAGCACAGACGCTTTTCTTCTGCATGCTGTTCTTTCCCAGTTCAGGGCTCCTTCAAGGCTCTCCCTGAATGGCTACGCCGCCCCCTTTTATCCCAGTTCTCTTCAATGCTCACAGCTGCAGCCCATCAAGGACAACCAGGACCTGTGGGGCAAAGCCTCTAGACAGATATTCAAATAGAATCCATTTCCTCTACTCTAGCCAGTAAGTACTACCCTACAAGTCCTCAGAACCCCAAAGGCCACCTTTCATCTGACACCCAGACCCTGGGGAAAGGACTTCTTTTTCCCATGGCAAATGGCCTCCCTTGGCAGCCACTCACCCCTGGCAGAAAGTGGGAGCCTAGCTAGAATGATGCAATCGTTGCTGGATTTTTTCCAAAAGAAAAGCTGGCAGCAACTAGGGCCCTGGAAGTACTTAGAGCCCTCAAACGCCACCTTGAACATATTCCTGAGACCCTGGGGAAAAGGACTTCGTTTTTCCCATGGAAAATGGCCTTCATTTGTGGCCACTTGGCCTGGCAGGCAGGGCAGTGCCAAGCCAGGAATCTACAAACTCTGCTGGATCCTTCCAGAACGAAAGCTGCCAGCAACTAGGACCCTGCATAGTCCTTACAGCCCCAGATGCCACCAGTCATCTGACACCCAGAGCCTGGGCCAATGACTTCGTTTTCCCCATGGAAAATGGCCTCCATTTCTGGCCACTCGCCCTGACCAAGAGGGTGGTGCCCAGCAAGAAATTTGCAAGCTTTGCTGGATTGCTCCAAATCTAAAGCTTACCACTTGTTGTTGTTCTATTTCTCTAGAGTCCCATCATGCTGTTCTCAGATTGCTAAAGTCCATACCTCCTCGGTGTGTTCTTATGGCTGCAGATCTTCACAGCACAGACGCTTTTCTTCTGCATGCTGTTCTTTCCCAGTTCAGGGCTCCTTCAAGGCTCTCCCTGAATGGCTAAGCCGCCCCCTTTTATCCCAGTTCTCTTCAATGCTCACAGCTGCAGCCCATCAAGGACAACCAGGACCTGTGGGACAGATATTCAAATAGAATCCATTTCCTCTACTCTAGCCAGTAAGTACTACCCTACAAGTCCTCAGAACCCCAAAGGCCACCTTTCATCTGACACCCAGACCCTGGGGAAGGACTTCTTTTTCCCATGGCAAATGGCCTCCCTTGGCAGCCACTCACCCTGGCAGAAAGTGGGAGCCTAGCTAGAATGATGCAATCGTTGCTGGATTTTTCCAAAAGAAAAGCTGGCAGCAACTAGGGCCCTGGAAGTACTTAGAGCCTCAAACGCCACCTTGAACATATTCCTGAGACCCTGGGGAAAGGACTTCTTTTTCCCATGGAAAATGGCCTTCATTTGTGGCCACTTGGCCTGGCAGGCAGGGCGGTGCCAAGCCAGGAATCTACAAACTCTGCTGGATCCTTCCAGAACGAAAGCTGCCAGCAACTAGGACCCTGCAAGTCCTTAGAGCCCCAGATGCCACCAGTCATCTGACACCCAGAGCCTGGGCCAATGACTTTGTTTTCCCATGGAAAAATTGCCTCCATTTCTGGCCACTCGCCCTGACCAAGAGGGTGGTGCCCAGCAAGAAATTTGCAAGCTTGCTTTGCTGGATTGCTCCAAATCTAAAGCTGCACTTGTTGTTGTTCTATTTCTCTAGAGTCCCATCATGCTGTTCTCAGATTGCTAAAGTCCATACCTCCTCGGTGTGTTCTTATGGCTGCAGATCTTCACAGCACAGACGCTTTCTTCTGCATGCTGTTCTTTCCCAGTTCAGGGCTCCTTCAAGGCTCTCCTGAATGGCTAAGCCGCCCCCTTTTATCCCAGTTCTCTTCAATGCTCACAGCTGCAGCCCATCAAGGACAACCAGGACCTGTGGGACAGATATTCAAATAGAATCCATTTCCTCTACTCTAGCCAGTAAGTACTACCCTACAAGTCCTCAGAACCCCAAAGGCCACCTTTCATCTGACACCCAGACCCTGGGGAAAGGACTTCTTTTTCCCATGGCAATAGGCCTCCCTTGGCAGCCACTCACCCTGGCAGAAAGTGGGAGCCTAGCTAGAATGATGCAATCGTTTGCTGGATTTTTCCAAAAGAAAAGCTGCCAGCAACTAGGGCCCTGGAAGTACTTAGAGCCTCAAACGCCACCTTCGAACATATTACTGAGACCCTGGGGAAAGGACTTCTTTTTCCCATGGAAAATGGCCTTACATTTGTGGCCACTTGGCCTGGCAGGCAGGGCAGTGCCAAGCCAGGAATCTACAAACTCTGCTGGATCCTTCCAGAACGAAAGCTGCCAGCAACTAGGACCCTGCAAGTCCTTAGAGCCCCAGATGCCACCAGTCATCTGACACCCAGAGCCTGGGCCAATGACTTTGTTTTTCCCCATGGAAAATTGCCTCCATTTCTGGCCACTCGCCCTGACCAAGAGGGTGGTGCCCAGCAAGAAATTTGCAAGCTTTGCTGGATTGCTCCCAAATCTAAAGCTGCCACTTGTTGTTGTTCTATTTCTCTAGAGTCCCATCATGCTGTTCTCAGATTGCTAAAGTCCATACCTCCTCCGTGAGTGTTTCTTATGCTGCAGATCTTCACAGCACAGACGCTTTCTTCTGCATGCTGTTCTTCCCAGTTCAGGGCTCCTTCAAGGCTCTCCCTGAATGGCTACGCCGCCCCCTTTTATCCCAGTTCTCTTCAATGCTCACAGCTGCAGCCCATCAAGGACAACCAGGACCTGTGGGGCAAGCTCTAGACAGATATTCAAATAGAATCCATTTCCTCTACTCTAGCCAGTAAGTACTTCCCTACAAGTCCTCAGAACCCCAAAGGCCACCTTTCATCTGACACCCAGACCCTGGGAAAGGACTTCTTCTTTCCCATGGCAAATGGCCTCCCTTGGCAGCCACTCACCCTGGCAGAAAGTGGGAGCCTAGCTAGAATGATGCAATCGTTGCTGGATTTTTCCAAAAGAAAAGCTGGCAGCAACTAGGGCCCTGGAAGTACTTAGAGCCTCAAACGCCACCTTGAACATATTACTGAGACCCTGGGGAAAGGACTTCGTTTTTCCCATGGAAAATGGCCTTCATTTCTGGCCACTCTGCCTGGCAGGCAGGGCAGTGCCAAGCCAGGAATCTACAAACTGTGCTGGATCCTTCCAGAACGAAAGCTGCCAGCAACTAGGACCCTGCAAGTCCTTACAGCCCCAGATGCCACCAGTCATCTGACACCCAGAGCCTGGGCCAATGACTTCGTTTTCCCATGGAAAATGGCCTCCATTTCTGGCCACTCGCCCTGACCAAGAGGGTGGTGCCCAGCAAGAAATTTGCAGCTTTGCTGGATTGCCTCCAAATCTAAAGCTACCACTTGTTGTTGTTCTATTCTCTAGAGTCCCATCATGCTGGTTCTCAGATTGCTAAAGTCCATACCTCCTCGGTGTGTTCTTATGGCTGCAGATCTTCACAGCACAGACGCTTTCTTCTGCATGCTGTTCTTTCCAGTTCAGGGCTCCTTCAAGGCTCTCCCTGAATGGCTAAGCCGCCCCCTTTTATCCCAGTTCTCTTCAATGCTCACAGCTGCAGCCCATCAAGGACAACCAGGACCTGTGGGACAGATATTCAAATAGAATCCATTTCCTCTACTCTAGCCAGTAAGTACTACCCTACAAGTCCTCAGAACCCCAAAGGCCACCTTTCATCTGACACCCAGACCCTGGGGAAAGGACTTCTTTTTCCCATGGCAAATGGCCTCCCTTGGCAGCCACTCACCCTGGCAGAAAGTGGGAGCCTAGCTAGAATGATGCAATCGTTGCTGGATTTTTCCAAAAGAAAAGCTGGCAGCAACTAGGGCCCTGGAAGTACTTAGAGCCTCAAACGCCACCTTGAACATATTCCTGAGACCCTGGGGAAGGACTTCTTTTTCCCATGGAAAATGGCCTTCATTTGTGGCCACTTGGCCTGGCAGGCAGGGCGGTGCACGCCAGGAAATCTACAAACTCTGCTGGATCCTTCCAGAACGAAAGCTGCCAGCAACTAGGACCCTGCAAGTCCTTAGAGGCCCCAGGATGCCACCAGTCATCTGACACCCAGAGCTGGGCCAATGACTTTGTTTTCCCCATGGAAAATTGCCTCCATTTCTGGCCACTCGCCCTGACCAAGAGGGTGGTGCCCAGCAAGAAATTTGCAAGCTTTGCTGGATTGCTCCAAATCTAAAGCTGCCACTTGTTGTTGTTCTATTTCTCTAGAGTCCCATCATGCTGTTCTCAGATTGCTAAAGTCCATACCTCCTCGGTGTGTTCTTATGGCTGCAGATCTTCACAGCACAGACGCTTTCTTCTGCATGCTGTTCTTTCCCAGTTCAGGGCTCCTTCAAGGCTCTCCCTGAATGGCTACGCCGCCCCCTTTATCCCAGTTCTCTTCAATGCTCACAGCTGCAGCCCATCAAGGACAACCAGGACCTGTGGGACAGATATTCAAATAGAATCCATTTCCTCTACTCTAGCCAGTAAGTACTACCCTACAAGTCCTCAGAACCCCAAAGGCCACCTTTCATCTGACACCCAGACCCTGGGGAAAGGACTTCTTTTTCCCATGGCAAATGGCCTCCCTTGGCAGCCACTCACCCTGGCAGAAAGTGGGAGCCTAGCTAGAATGATGCAATCGTTGCTGGATTTTTCCAAAAGAAAAGCTGGCAGCAACTAGGGCCCTGGAAGTACTTAGAGCCTCAAACGCCACCTTGAACATATTACTGAGACCCTGGGAAAGGACTTCGTTTTTCCCATGGAAAATGGCCTTCATTTCTGGCCACTCTGCCTGGCAGGCAGGGCAGTGCCAAGCCAGGAATCTACAAACTGTGCTGGATCCTTCCAGAACGAAAGCTGCCAGCAACTAGGACCCTGCAAGTCCTTACAGCCCCAGATGCCACCAGTCATCTGACACCCAGAGCCTGGGCCAATGACTTCGTTTTCCCCATGGAAAATGGCCTCCATTTCTGGCCACTCGCCCTGACCAAGAGGGTGGTGCCCAGCAAGAAATTTGCAAGCTTTGCTGGATTGCTCAAATCTAAAGCTACCACTTGTTGTTGTTCTATTTCTCTAGAGTCCCATCATGCTGTTCTCAGATTGCTAAAGTCCATACCTCCTCGGTGTGTTCTTATGGCTGCAGATCTTCACAGCACAGACGCTTTCTTCTGCATGCTGTTCTTTCCCAGTTCAGGGCTCCTTCAAGGCTCTCCCTGAATGGCTAAGCCGCCCCCTTTTATCCCAGTTCTCTTCAATGCTCACAGCTGCAGCCCATCAAGGACAACCAGGACCTGTGGGACAGATATTCAAATAGAATCCATTTCCTCTACTCTAGCCAGTAAGTACTACCCTACAAGTCCTCAGAACCCAAAGGCCACCTTTCATCTGACACCCAGACCCTGGGGAAAGGACTTCTTTTTCCCATGGCAAATGGCCTCCCTTGGCAGCCACTCACCCTGGCAGAAAGTGGGAGCCTAGCTAGAATGATGCAATCGTTGCTGGATTTTTCCAAAAGAAAAGCTGGGCAGCAACTAGGGCCTGGAAGTACTTAGAGCCTCAAACGCCACCTTGAACATATTCCTGAGACCCTGGGGAAAGGACTTCTTTTTCCCATGGAAAATGGCCTTCATTTGTGGCCACTTGGCCTGGCAGGCAGGGCGGTGCCAAGCCAGGAATCTACAAACTCTGCTGGATCCTTCCAGAACGAAAGCTGCCAGCAACTAGGACCCTGCAAGTCCTTAGAGCCCCAGATGCCACCAGTCATCTGACACCCAGAGCCTGGGCCAATGACTTTGTTTTCCCCATGGAAAATTGCCTCCATTTCTGGCCACTCGCCCTGACCAAGAGGGTGGTGCCCAGCAAGAAATTTGCAAGCTTTGCTGGATTGCTCCAAATCTAAAGCTGCCACTTGTTGTTGTTCTATTTCTCTAGAGTCCCATCATGCTGTTCTCAGATTGCTAAAGTCCATACCTCCTCGGTGTGTTCTTATGGCTGCAGATCTTCACAGCACAGACGCTTTCTTCTGCATGCTGTTCTTTCCCAGTTCAGGGCTCCTTCAAGGCTCTCCCTGAATGGCTACGCCGCCCCCTTTTATCCCAGTTCTCTTCAATGCTCACAGCTGCAGCCCATCAAGGACAACCAGGACCTGTGGGACAGATATTCAAATAGAATCCATTTCCTCTACTCTAGCCAGTAAGTACTACCCTACAAGTCCTCAGAACCCCAAAGGCCACCTTTCATCTGACACCCAGACCCTGGGGAAAGGACTTCTTTTTCCCATGGCAAATGGCCTCCCTTGGCAGCACTCACCCTGGCAGAAAGTGGGAGCCTAGCTAGAATGATGCAATCGTTGCTGGATTTTTCCAAAAGAAAAGCTGCCAGCAACTAGGGCCCTGGAGAGTACTTAGAGCCTCAAACGCCACCTTGAACATATTCCTGAGACCCTGGGGAAAGGACTTCTTTTTCCCATGGAAAATGGCCTTCATTTGTGGCCACTTGGCCTGGCAGGCAAGGGCGGTGCCAAGCCAGGAATCTACAAACTCTGCTGGATCCTTCCAGAACGAAAGCTGCCAGCAACTAGGACCCTGCAAGTCCTTAGAGCCCCAGATGCCACCAGTCATCTGACACCCAGAGCCTGGGCCAATGACTTTGTTTTCCCCATGGAAAATTGCCTCCATTTCTGGCCACTCGCCCTGACCAAGAGGGTGGTGCCCAGCAAGAAATTTGCAAGCTTTGCTGGATTGCTCCAAATCTAAAGCTGCCACTTGTTGTTGTTCTATTTCTCTAGAGTCCCATCATGCTGTTCTCAGATTGCTAAAGTCCATACCTCCTCGGTGTGTTCTTATGGCTGCAGATCTTCACAGCACAGACGCTTTCTTCTGCATGCTGTTCTTTCCCAGTTCAGGGGCTCCTTCAAGGCTCTCCCTGAATGGCTAAGCCGCCCCCTTTTATCCCAGTTCTCTTCAATGCTCACAGCTGCAGCCCATCAAGGACAACCAGGACCTGTGGGACAGATATTCAAATAGAATCCATTTCCTCTACTCTAGCCAGTAAGTACTACCCTACAAGTCCTCAGAACCCCAAAGGCCACCTTTCATCTGACACCCAGACCCTGGGGAAAGGACTTCTTTTTCCCATGGCAAATGGCCTCCCTTGGCAGCCACTCACCCTGGCAGAAAGTGGGAGCCTAGCTAGAATGATGCAATCGTTGCTGGATTTTTCCAAAAGAAAAGCTGGCAGCAACTAGGGCCCTGGAAGTACTTAGAGCCTCAAACGCCACCTTGAACATATTCCTGAGACCTGGGGAAAGGACTTCGTTTTTCCCATGGAAAATGGCCTTCATTTGTGGCCACTTGGCCTGGCAGGCAGGGCAGTGCCAAGCCAGGAATCTACAAACTGTGCTGGATCCTTCCAGAACGAAAGCTGCCAGCAACTAGGACCCTGCAAGTCCTTAGAGCCCCAGATGCCACCAGTCATCTGACACCCAGAGCCTGGGCCAATGACTTTGTTTTCCCCATGGAAAATGGCCTCCATTTCTGGCCACTCGCCCTGACCAAGAGGGTGGTGCCCAGCAAGAAATTTGCAAGCTTTGCTGGATTGCTCCAAATCGAAAGCTGCCACTTCTTGTTGTTTATTTCTCTAGAGTCCCATCATGCTGTTCTCAGATTGCTAAAGTCCATACCTCCTCGGTGTGTTCTTATGGCTGCAGATCTTCACAGCACAGACGCTTTCTTCTGCATGCTGTTCTTTCCCAGTTCAGGGCTCCTTCAAGGCTCTCCCTGAATGGCTACGCCGCCCCCTTTTATCCCAGTTCTCTTCAATGCTCACAGCTGCAGCCCATCAAGGACAACCAGGACCTGTGGGGCAAAGCCTCTAGACAGATATTCAAATAGAATCCATTTCTCTACTCTAGCCAGTAAGTACTACCCTACAAGTCCTCAGAACCCCAAAGGCCACCTTTCATCTGACACCCAGACCCTGGGGAAAGGACTTCTTTTTCCCATGGCAAATGGCCTCCCTTGGCAGCCACTCACCCTGGCAGAAAGTGGGAGCCTAGCTAGAATGATGCAATCGTTGCTGGATTTTTCCAAAAGAAAAGCTGCCAGCAACTAGGGCCCTGGAAGTACTTAGAGCCTCAAACGCCACCTTGAACATATTACTGAGACCCTGGGGAAAGGACTTCGTTTTTCCCATGGAAAATGGCCTTCATTTGTGGCCACTTGGCCTGGCAGGCAGGGCAGTGCCAAGCCAGGAATCTACAAACTCTGCTGGATCCTTCCAGAACGAAAGCTGCCAGCAACTAGGACCCTGCAAGTCCTTACAGCCCCAGATGCCACCAGTCATCTGACACCCAGAGCCTGGGCCAATGACTTTGTTTTCCCCATGGAAAATTGCCTCCATTTCTGGCCACCTCGCCCTGACCAAGAGGGTGGTGCCCAGCAAGAAATTTGCAAGCTTTGCTGGATTGCTCCAAATCTAAAGCTGCACTTGTTGTTGTTCTATTTCTCTAGAGTCCCATCATGCTGTTCTCAGATTGCTAAAGTCCATACCTCCTCGGTGTGTTCTTATGGCTGCAGATCTTCACAGCACAGACGCTTTCTTCTGCATGCTGTTCTTTCCCAGTTCAGGGCTCCTTCAAGGCTCTCCCTGAATGGCTACGCCGCCCCCTTTTATCCCAGTTCTCTTCAATGCTCACAGCTGCAGCCCATCAAGGACAACCAGCAGGACCTGTGGGGACCAGATATTCAAATAGAATCCATTTCCTCTACTCTAGCCAGTAAGTACTACCCTACAAGTCCTCAGAACCCCAAAGGCCACCTTTCATCTGACACCCAGACCCTGGGGAAAGGACTTCTTTTTCCCATGGCAAATGGCCTCCCTTGGCAGCCACTCACCCTGGCAGAAAGTGGGAGCCTAGCTAGAATGATGCAATCGTTGCTGGATTTTTCCAAAAGAAAAGCTGGCAGCAACTAGGGCCCTGGAAGTACTTAGAGCCTCAAACGCCACCTTGAACATATTCCTGAGACCCTGGGGAAAGGACTTCGTTTTTCCCATGGAAAATGGCCTTCATTTGTGGCCACTTGGCCTGGCAGGCAGGGCAGTGCCAAGCCAGGAATCTACAAACTGTGCTGGATCCTTCCAGAACGAAAGCTGCCAGCAACTAGGACCCTGCAAGTCCTTAGAGCCCCAGATGCCACCAGTCATCTGACACCCAGAGCCTGGGCCAATGACTTCGTTTTTCCCATGGAAAATGGCCTCCATTTCTGGCCACTCGCCCTGACCAAGAGGGTGGTGCCCAGCAAGAAATTTGCAAGCTTTGCTGGATTGCTCCAAATCTAAAGCTACCACTTGTTGTTGTTCTATTTCTCTAGAGTCCCATCATGCTGTTCTCAGATTGCTAAAGTCCATACCTCCTCGGTGTGTTCTTATGGCTGCAGATCTTCACAGCACAGACGCTTTCTTCTGCATGCTGTTCTTTCCCAGTTCAGGGCTCCTTCAAGGCTCTCCCTGAATGGCTAAGCCGCCCCCTTTTATCCCAGTTCTCTTCAATGCTCACAGCTGCAGCCCATCAAGGACAACCAGGACCTGTGGGACAGATATTCAAATAGAATCCATTTCCTCTACTCTAGCCAGTAAGTACTACCCTACAAGTCCTCAGAACCCCAAAGGCCACCTTTCATCTGACACCCAGACCCTGGGGAAAGGACTTCTTTTTCCCATGGCAAATGGCCTCCCTGGCAGCCACTCACCCTGGCAGAAAGTGGGAGCCTAGCTAGAATGATGCAATCGTTGCTGGATTTTTCCAAAAGAAAAGCTGGCAGCAACTAGGGCCCTGGAAGTACTTAGAGCCTCAAACGCCACCTTGAACATATTCCTGAGACCCTGGGGAAAGGACTTCTTTTTCCCATGGAAAATGGCCTTCATTTGTGGCCACTTGGCCTGGCAGGCAGGGCGGGTGCCAAGCCAGGAATCTACAAACTCTGCTGGATCCTTCCAGAACGAAAGCTGCCAGCAACTAGGACCCTGCAAGTCCTTAGAGCCCCAGATGCCACCAGTCATCTGACACCCAGAGCCTGGGCCAATGACTTTGTTTTCCCCATGGAAAATTGCCTCCATTTCTGGCCACTCGCCCTGACCAAGAGGGTGGTGCCCAGCAAGAAATTTGCAAGCTTTGCTGGATTGCTCCAAATCTAAAGCTGCCACTTGTTGTTGTTCTATTTCTCTAGAGTCCCATCATGCTGTTCTCAGATTGCTAAAGTCCATACCTCCTCGGTGTGTTCTTATGGCTGCAGATCTTCACAGCACAGACGCTTTCTTCTGCATGCTGTTCTTTCCCAGTTCAGGGCTCCTTCAGGCTCTCCCTGAATGGCTACGCTGCCCCCTTTTATCCCAGTTCTCTTCAATGCTCACAGCTGCAGCCCATCAAGGACAACCAGGACCTGTGGGGCAAAGCTCTAGACAGATATTCAAATAGAATCCATTTCCTCTACTCTAGCCAGTAAGTACTACCCTACAAGTCCTCAGAACCCCAAAGGCCACCTTTCATCTGACACCCAGACCCTGGGGAAAGGACTTCTTTTTCCCATGGCAAATGGCCTCCCTTGGCAGCCACTCACCCTGGCAGAAAGTGGGAGCCTAGCTAGAATGATGCAATCGTTGCTGGATTTTTCCAAAAGAAAAGCTGGCAGCAACTAGGGCCCTGGAAGTACTTAGAGCCTCAAACGCCACCTTGAACATATTCCTGAGACCCTGGGGAAAGGACTTCTTTTTCCCATGGAAAATGGCCTTCATTTGTGGCCACTTGGCCTGGCAGGCAGGGCTGGTGCCAAGCCAGGAATCTACAAACTCTGCTGGATCCTTCCAGAACGAAAGCTGCCAGCAACTAGGACCCTGCAAGTCCTTACAGCCCCAGATGCCACCAGTCATCTGACACCCAGAGCCTGGGCCAATGACTTTGTTTTCCCCATGGAAAATTGCCTCCATTTCTGGCCACTCGCCCTGACCAAGAGGGTGGTGCCCAGCAAGAAATTTGCAAGCTTTGCTGGATTGCTCCAAATCTAAAGCTGCCACTTGTTGTTGTTCTATTTCTCTAGAGTCCCATCATGCTGTTCTCAGATTGCTAAAGTCCATACCTCCTCGGTGTGTTCTTATGGCTGCAGATCTTCACAGCACAGACGCTTTCTTCTGCATGCTGTTCTTTCCCAGTTCAGGGCTCCTTCAAGGCTCTCCCTGAATGGCTAAGCCGCCCCCTTTTATCCCAGTTCTCTTCAATGCTCACAGCTGCAGCCCATCAAGGACAACCAGGACCTGTGGGACAGATATTCAAATAGAATCCATTTCCTCTACTCTAGCCAGTAAGTACTACCCTACAAGTCCTCAGAACCCCAAAGGCCACCTTTCATCTGACACCCAGACCCTGGGGAAAGGACTTCTTTTTCCCATGGCAAATGGCCTCCCTTGGCAGCCACTCACCCTGGCAGAAAGTGGGAGCCTAGCTAGAATGATGCAATCGTTGCTGGATTTTTCCAAAAGAAAAGCTGCCAGCAACTAGGGCCCTGGAAGTACTTAGAGCCTCAAACGCCACCTTGAACATATTCCTGAGACCCTGGGGAAAGGACTTCGTTTTCCCATGGAAAATGGCCTTCATTTCTGGCCACTTGGCCTGCAGGCAGGGCAGTGCAAGCCAGGAATCTACAAACTGTGCTGGATCCTTCCAGAACGAAAGCTGCCAGCAACTAGGACCCTGCAAGTCCTTACAGCCCCAGATGCCACCAGTCATCTGACACCCAGAGCCTGGGCCAATGACTTTGTTTTCCCCATGGAAAATGGCCTCCATTTCTGGCCACTCGCCCTGACCAAGAGGGTGGTGCCCAGCAAGAAATTTGCAAGCTTTGCTGGATTGCTCCAAATCTAAAGCTACCACTTGTTGTTGTTCTATTTCTCTAGAGTCCCATCATGCTGTTCTCAGATTGCTAAAGTCCATACCTCCTCGGTGTGTTCTTATGGCTGCAGATCTTCACAGCACAGACGCTTTCTTCTGCATGCTGTCTTTCCCAGTTCAGGGCTCCTTCAAGGCTCTCCCTGAATGGCTAAGCCGCCCCCTTTTATCCCAGTTCTCTTCAATGCTCACAGCTGCAGCCCATCAAGGACAACCAGGACCTGTGGGACAGATATTCAAATAGAATCCATTTCCTCTACTCTAGCCAGTAAGTACTACCCTACAAGTCCTCAGAACCCCAAAGGCCACCTTTCATCTGACACCCAGACCCTGGGGAAAGGACTTCTTTTTCCCATGGCAAATGGCCTCCCTTGGCAGCCACTCACCCTGGCAGAAAGTGGGAGCCTAGCTAGAATGATGCAATCGTTGCTGGATTTTTCCAAAAGAAAAGCTGGCAGCAACTAGGGCCCTGGAAGTACTTAGAGCCTCAAACGCCACCTTGAACATATTCCTGAGACCCTGGGGAAAGGACTTCTTTTTCCCATGGAAAATGGCCTTCATTTGTGGCCACTTGGCCTGGCAGGCAGGGCGGTGCCAAGCCAGGAATCTACAAACTCTGCTGGATCCTTCCAGAACGAAGCTGCCAGCAACTAGGACCCTGCAAGTCCTTAGAGCCCCAGATGCCACCAGTCATCTGACACCCAGAGCCTGGGCCAATGACTTTGTTTTCCCCATGAAAATTGCCTCCATTTCTGGCCACTCGCCCTGACCAAGAGGGTGGTGCCCAGCAAGAAATTTGCAAGCTTTGCTGGATTGCTCCAAATCTAAAGCTGCCACTTGTTGTTGTTCTATTTCTCTAGAGTCCCATCATGCTGTTCTCAGATTGCTAAAGTCCATACCTCCTCGGTGTGTGTCTTATGGCTGCAGATCTTCACAGCACAGACGCTTTCTTCTGCATGCTGTTCTTTCCCAGTTCAGGGCTCCTTCAAGGCTCTCCCTGAATGGCTACGCCGCCCCCTTTTATCCCAGTTCTCTTCAATGCTCACAGCTGCAGCCCATCAAGGACAACCAGGACCTGTGGGGCAAAGCCTCTAGACAGATATTCAAATAGAATCCATTTCCTCTACTCTAGCCAGTAAGTACTACCCTACAAGTCCTCAGAACCCCAAAGGCCACCTTTCATCTGACACCCAGACCCTGGGAAAGGACTTCTTTTTCCATGGCAAATGGCCTCCCTTGGCAGCCACTCACCCTGGCAGAAAGTGGGAGCCTAGCTAGAATGATGCAATCGTTGCTGGATTTTTCCAAAAGAAAAGCTGGCAGCAACTAGGGCCCTGGAAGTACTTAGAGCCTCAAACGCCACCTTGACATATTCCTGAGACCCTGGGAAAGGACTTCTTTTTCCCATGGAAAATGGCCTTCATTTGTGGCCACTTGGCCTGGCAGGCAGGGCGGTGCCAAGCCAGGAATCTACAAACTCTGCTGGATCCTTCCAGAACGAAAGCTGCCAGCAACTAGGACCCTGCAAGTCCTTAGAGCCCCAGATGCCACCAGTCATCTGACACCCCAGAGCCTGGGCCAATGACTTTGTTTTCGCCCATGGAAAATTGCCTCCATTTCTGGCCACTCGCCCTGACCAAGAGGGTGGTGCCCAGCAAGAAATTTGCAAGCTTTGCTGGATTGCTCCAAATCTAAAGCTGCCACTTGTTGTTGTTCTATTTCTCTAGAGTCCCATCATGCTGTTCTCAGATTGCTAAAGTCCATACCTCCTCGGTGTGTTCTTATGGCTGCAGATCTTCACAGCACAGACGCTTTCTTCTGCATGCTGTTCTTTCCCAGTTCAGGGCTCCTTCAAGGCTCTCCCTGAATGGCTAAGCCGCCCCCTTTTATCCCAGTTCTCTTCAATGCTCACAGCTGCAGCCCATCAAGGACAACCAGGACCTGTGGGACAGATATTCAAATAGAATCCATTTCCTCTACTCTAGCCAGTAAGTACTACCCTACAAGTCCTCAGAACCCCAAAGGCCACCTTTCATCTGACACCCAGACCCTGGGGAAAGGACTTCTTTTTCCCATGGCAAATGGCCTCCCTTGGCAGCCACTCACCCTGGCAGAAAGTGGGAGCCTAGCTAGAATGATGCAATCGTTGCTGGATTTTCCAAAAGAAAAGCTGCCAGCAACTAGGGCCCTGGAAGTACTTAGAGCCTCAAACGCCACCTTGAACATATTACTGAGACCCTGGGGAAAGGACTTCGTTTTTCCCATGGAAAATGGCCTTCATTTCTGGCCACTTGGCCTGGCAGGCAGGGCAGTGCCAAGCCAGGAATCTACAAACTGTGCTGGATCCTTCCAGAACGAAAGCTGCCAGCAACTAGGACCCTGCAAGTCCTTACAGCCCCAGATGCCACCAGTCATCTGACACCCAGAGCCTGGGCCAATGACTTTGTTTTCCCCATGGAAAATGGCCTCCATTTCTGGCCACTCGCCCTGACCAAGAGGGTGGTGCCCAGCAAGAAATTTGCAAGCTTTGCTGGATTGCTCCAAATCGAAAGCTGCCACTTCTTGTTGTTTTATTTCTCTAGAGTCCCATCATGCTGTTCTCAGATTGCTAAAGTCCATACCTCCTCGGTGTGTTCTTATGGCTGCAGATCTTCACAGCACAGACGCTTTCTTCTGCATGCTGTTCTTTCCCAGTTCAGGGCTCCTTCAAGGCTCTCCCTGAATGGCTAAGCCGCCCCCTTTTATCCAGTTCTCTTCAATGCTCACAGCTGCAGCCCATCAAGGACAACCAGGACCTGTGGGGACAGATATTCAAATAGAATCCATTTCCTCTACTCTAGCCAGTAAGTACTACCCTACAAGTCCTCAGAACCCCAAAGGCCACCTTTCATCTGACACCCAGACCCTGGGGAAAGGACTTCTTTTTCCCATGGCAAATGGCCTCCCTTGGCAGCCACTCACCCTGGCAGAAAGTGGGAGCCTAGCTAGAATGATGCAATCGTTGCTGGATTTTTCCAAAAGAAAAGCTGCCAGCAACTAGGGCCCTGGAAGTACTTAGAGCCTCAAACGCCACCTTGAACATATTACTGAGACCCTGGGGAAAGGACTTCGTTTTTCCCATGGAAAATGGCCTTCATTTCTGGCCACTTGGCCTGGCAGGCAGGGCAGTGCCAAGCCAGGAATCTACAAACTGTGCTGGATCCTTCCAGAACGAAAGCTGCCAGCAACTAGGACCCTGCAAGTCCTTACAGCCCCAGATGCCACCAGTCATCTGACACCCAGAGCCTGGGCCAATGACTTTGTTTTCCCCATGGAAAATGGCCTCCATTTCTGGCCACTCGCCCTGACCAAGAGGGTGGTGCCCAGCAAGAAATTTGCAAGCTTTGCTGGATTGCTCCAAAATCGAAAGCTGCCACTTCTTGTTGTTTTATTTCTCTAGAGTCCCATCATGCTGTTCTCAGATTGCTAAAGTCCATACCTCCTCGGTGTGTTCTTATGGCTGCAGATCTTCACAGCACAGACGCTTTCTTCTGCATGCTGTTCTTTCCCAGTTCAGGGCTCCTTCAAGGCTCTCCCTGAATGGCTAAGCCGCCCCCTTTTATCCCAGTTCTCTTCAATGCTCACAGCTGCAGCCCATCAAGGACAACCAGGACCTGTGGGCAAAGCCTCTAGACAGATATTCAAATAGAATCCATTTCCTCTACTCTAGCCAGTAAGTACTACCCTACAAGTCCTCAGAACCCCAAAGGCCACCTTTCATCTGACACCCAGACCCTGGGGGAAAGGACTTCTTTTTCCCATGGCAAATGGCCTCCCTTGGCAGCCACTCACCCTGGCAGAAAGTGGGAGCCCTAGCTAGAATGATGCAATCGTTGCTGGATTTTTCCAAAAGAAAAGCTGCCAGCAACTAGGGCCCTGGAAGTACTTAGAGCCTCAAACGCCACCTTGAACATATTACTGAGACCCTGGGGAAAGGACTTCGTTTTTCCCATGGAAAATGGCCTTCATTTGTGGCCACTTGGCCTGGCAGGCAGGGCAGTGCCAAGCCAGGAATCTACAAACTCTGCTGGATCCTTCCAGAACGAAAGCTGCCAGCAACTAGGACCCTGCAAGTCCTTAGAGCCCCAGATGCCACCAGTCATCTGACACCCAGAGCCTGGGCCAATGACTTTGTTTTCCCCATGGAAAATTGCCTCCATTTCTGGCCACTCGCCCTGACCAAGAGGGTGGTGCCCAGCAAGAAATTTGCAAGCTTTGCTGGATTGCTCCAAATCTAAAGCTGCCACTTGTTGTTGTTCTATTCTCTAGAGTCCCATCATGCTGTTCTCAGATTGCTAAAGTCCATACCTCCTCGGTGTGTTCTTATGGCTGCAGATCTTCACAGCACAGACGCTTCTCTTCTGCATGCTGTTCTTTCCCAGTTCAGGGCTCCTTCAAGGCTCTCCCTGAATGGCTACGCCGCCCCCTTTTATCCCAGTTCTCTTCAATGCTCACAGCTGCAGCCCATCAAGGACAACCAGGACCTGTGGGACAGATATTCAAATAGAATCCATTTCCTCTACTCTAGCCAGTAAGTACTACCCTACAAGTCCTCAGAACCCCAAAGGCCACCTTTCATCTGACACCCAGACCCTGGGGAAAGGACTTCTTTTTCCCATGGCAAATGGCCTCCCTTGGCAGCCACTCACCCTGGCAGAAAGTGGAGCCTAGCTAGAATGATGCAATCGTTGCTGGATTTTTCCAAAAGAAAAGCTGGCAGCAACTAGGGCCCTGGAAGTACTTAGAGCCTCAAACGCCACCTTGAACATATTCCTGAAGACCCTGGGGAAAGGACTTCGTTTTTCCCATGGAAAATGGCCTTCATTTGTGGCCACTTGGCCTGGCAGGCAGGGCAGTGCCAAGCCAGGAATCTACAAACTGTGCTGGATCCTTCCAGAACGAAAGCTGCCAGCAACTAGGACCCTGCAAGTCCTTACAGCCCCAGATGCCACCAGTCATCTGACACCCAGAGCCTGGGGCCAATGACTTCGTTTTCCCCCATGGAAAATGGCCTCCATTTCTGGCCACTTCGCCCTGACCAAGAGGGTGGTGCCCAGCAAGAAATTTGCAAGCTTTGCTGGATTGCTCCAAATCTAAAGCTACCACTTGTTGTTGTTCTATTTCTCTAGAGTCCATCATGCTGTTCTCAGATTGCTAAAGTCCATACCTCCTCGGTGTGTTCTTATGGCTGCAGATCTTCACAGCACAGACGCTTTCTTCTGCATGCTGTTCTTTCCCAGTTCAGGGCTCCTTCAAGGCTCTCCCTGAATGGCTAAGCCGCCCCCTTTTATCCCAGTTCTCTTCAATGCTCACAAGCTGCAGCCCATCAAGGACAACCAGGACCTGTGGGACAGATATTCAAATAGAATCCATTTCCTCTACTCTAGCCAGTAAGTACTACCCTACAAGTCCTCAGAACCCAAAGGCCACCTTTCATCTGACACCCAGACCCTGGGGAAAAGGACTTCTTTTTCCCATGGCAAATGGCCTCCCTTGGCAGCCACTCACCCTGGCAGAAAGTGGGAGCCTAGCTAGAATGATGCAATCGTTGCTGGATTTTTCCAAATAGAAAAGCTGGCAGCAACTAGGGCCCTGGAAGTACTTAGAGCCTCAAACGCCACCTTGAACATATTCCTGAGACCCTGGGGAAAGGACTTCTTTTTCCCATGGAAAAATGGCCTTCATTTGTGGCCACTTGGCCTGGCAGGCAGGGCGGTGCCAAGCCAGGAATCTACAAACTCTGCTGGATCCTTCCAGAACGAAAGCTGCCAGCAACTAGGACCCTGCAAGTCCTTACAGCCCCAGATGCCACCAGTCATCTGACACCCAGAGCCTGGGCCAATGACTTTGTTTTCCCCATGGAAAATTGCCTCCATTTCTGGCCACTCGCCCTGACCAAGAGGGTGGTGCCCAGCAAGAAAATTGCAAGCTTTGCTGGATTGCTCCAAATCTAAAGCTGCCACTTGTTGTTGTTCTATTTCTCTAGAGTCCCATCATGCTGTTCTCAGATTGCTAAAGTCCATACCTCCTCGGTGTGTTCTTATGGCTGCAGATCTTCACAGCACAGACGCTTTCTTCTGCATGCTGTTCTTTCCCAGTTCAGGGCTCCTTCAAGGCTCTCCCTGAATGGCTACGCCGCCCCCTTTTATCCCAGTTCTCTTCAATGCTCACAGCTGCAGCCCATCAAGGACAACCAGGACCTGTGGGACAGATATTCAAATAGAATCCATTTCCTCTACTCTAGCCAGTAAGTACTACCCTACAAGTCCTCAGAACCCAAAGGCCACCTTTCATCTGACACCCAGACCCTGGGGAAAGGACTTCTTTTTCCCATGGCAAATGGCCTCCTTGGCAGCCACTCACCCTGGCAGAAAGTGGGAGCCTAGCTAGAATGATGCAATCGTTGCTGGATTTTTCCAAAGAAAAGCTGGCAGCAACTAGGGCCCTGGAAGTACTTAGAGCCTCAACGCCACCTTGAACATATTACTGAGACCCTGGGGAAAAGGACTTCGTTTTTCCCATGGAAAATGGCCTTCATTTCTGGCCACTTGGCCTGGCAGGCAGGGCAGTGCCAAGCCAGGAATCTACAAACTGTGCTGGATCCTTCCAGAACGAAAGCTGCCAGCAACTAGGACCCTGCAAGTCCTTACAGCCCCAGATGCCACCAGTCATCTGACACCCAGAGCCTGGGCCAATGACTTTGTTTTCCCCATGGAAAATGGCCTCCATTTCTGGCCACTCGCCCTGACCAAGAGGGTGGTGCCCAGCAAGAAATTTGCAAGCTTTGCTGGATTGCTCCAAATCTAAAGCTGCCACTTCTTGTTGTTTTATTTCTCTAGAGTCCCATCATGCTGTTCTCAGATTGCTAAAGTCCATACCTCCTCGGTGTGTTCTTATGGCTGCAGATCTTCACAGCACAGACGCTTTCTTCTGCATGCTGTTCTTTTCCCAGTTCAGGGCTCCTTCAAGGCTCTCCCTGAATGGCTACGCCGCCCCCTTTTATCCCAGTTCTCTTCAATGCTCACAGCTGCAGCCATCAAGGACAACCAGGACCTGTGGGGCAAAGCCTCTAGACAGATATTCAAATAGAATCCATTTCCTCTACTCTAGCCAGTAAGTACTACCTACAAGTCCTCAGAACCCCAAAGGCCACCTTTCATCTGACACCCAGACCCTGGGGAAAGGACTTCTTTTTCCATGGCAAATGGCCTCCCTTGGCAGCCACTCACCCTGGCAGAAAGTGGGAGCCTAGCTAGAATGATGCAATCGTTGCTGGATTTTTCCAAAAGAAAAGCTGGCAGCAACTAGGGCCCTGGAAGTACTTAGAGCCTCAAACGCCACCTTGAACATATTACTGAGACCCTGGGGAAAGGACTTCGTTTTTCCCATGGAACAATGGCCTTCATTTCTGGCCACTTGGCCTGGCAGGCAGGGCAGTGCCAAGCCAGGAATCTACAAACTGTGCTGGATCCTTCCAGAACGAAAGCTGCCAGCAACTAGGACCCTGCAAGTCCTTACAGCCCCAGATGCCACCAGTCATCTGACACCCAGAGCCTGGGCCAATGACTTTGTTTTTCCCCATGGAAAATGGCCTCCATTTCTGGCCACTCGCCCTGACCAAGAGGGTGGTGCCCAGCAAGAAATTTGCAAGCTTTGCTGGATTGCTCCAAATCTAAAGCTGCCACTTCTTGTTGTTTTATTTCTCTAGAGTCCCATCATGCTGTTCTCAGATTGCTAAAGTCCATACCTCCTCGGTGTGTTCTTATGGCTGCAGATCTTCACAGCACAGACGCTTTCTTCTGCATGCTGTTCTTTCCCAGTTCAGGGCTCCTTCAAGGCTCTCCCTGAATGGCTACGCCGCCCCCTTTTATCCCAGTTCTCTTCAATGCTCACAGCTGCAGCCCATCAAGGACAACCAGGACCTGTGGGGCAAAGCCTCTAGACAGATATTCAAATAGAATCCATTTCCTCTACTCTAGCCAGTAAGTACTACCCTACAAGTCCTCAGAACCCCAAAGGCCACCTTTCATCTGACACCCAGACCCTGGGGAAAGGACTTCTTTTTCCCATGGCAAATGGCCTCCCTTGGCAGCCACTCACCCTGGCAGAAAGTGGGAGCCTAGCTAGAATGATGCAATCGTTGCTGGATTTTTCCAAAAGAAAAGCTGGCAGCAACTAGAGCCCTGGAAGTACTTAGAGCCTCAAACGCCACCTTGAACATATTCCTGAGACCCTGGGGAAAGGACTTCGTTTTTCCCATGGAAAATGGCCTTCATTTGTGGCCACTTGGCCTGGCAGGCAGGGCAGTGCCAAGCCAGGAATCTACAAACTCTGCTGGATCCTTCCAGAACGAAAGCTGCCAGCAACTAGGACCCTGCAAGTCCTTACAGCCCCAGATGCCACCAGTCATCTGACACCCAGAGCCTGGGCCAATGACTTCGTTTTCCCCATGGAAAATGGCCTCCATTTCTGGCCACTCGCCCTGACCAAGAGGGTGGTGCCCAGCAAGAAATTTGCAAGCTTTGCTGGATTGCTCCAAATCTAAAGCTGCCACTTGTTGTTGTTCTATTTCTCTAGAGTCCCATCATGCTGTTCTCAGATTGCTAAAGTCCATACCTCCTCGGTGTGTTCTTATGGCTGCAGATCTTCACAGCACAGACGCTTTCTTCTGCATGCTGTTCTTTCCCAGTTCAGGGCTCCTTCAAGGCTCTCCCTGAATGGCTAAGCCGCCCCCTTTTATCCCAGTTCTCTTCAATGCTCACAGCTGCAGCCCATCAAGGACAACCAGGACCTGTGGGACAGATATTCAAATAGAATCCATTTCCTCTACTCTAGCCAGTAAGTACTACCCTACAAGTCCTCAGAACCCCAAAGGCCACCTTTCATCTGACACCCAGACCCTGGGGAAAGGACTTCTTTTTCCCATGGCAAATGGCCTCCCTTGGCAGCCACTCACCCTGGCAGAAAGTGGGAGCCTAGCTAGAATGATGCAATCGTTGCTGGATTTTTCCAAAAGAAAAGCTGCCAGCAACTAGGGCCCTGGAAGTACTTAGAGCCTCAAACGCCACCTTGAACATATTACTGAGACCCTGGGGAAAGGACTTCTTTTTCCCATGGAAAATGGCCTTCATTTGTGGCCACTTGGCCTGGCAGGCAGGGCAGTGCCAAGCCAGGAATCTACAAACTCTGCTGGATCCTTCCAGAACGAAAGCTGCCAGCAACTAGGACCCTGCAAGTCCTTAGAGCCCCAGATGCCACCAGTCATCTGACACCCAGAGCCTGGGCCAATGACTTTGTTTTCCCCATGGAAAATTGCCTCCATTTCTGGCCACTCGCCCTGACCAAGAGGGTGGTGCCCAGCAAGAAATTTGCAAGCTTTGCTGGATTGCTCCAAATCTAAAGCTGCCACTTGTTGTTGTTCTATTTCTCTAGAGTCCCATCATGCTGTTCTCAGATTGCTAAAGTCCATACCTCCTCGGTGTGTTCTTATGGCTGCAGATCTTCACAGCACAGACGCTTTCTTCTGCATGCTGTTCTTTCCCAGTTCAGGGCTCCTTCAAGGCTCTCCCTGAATGGCTACGCCGCCCCCTTTTATCCCAGTTCTCTTCAATGCTCACAGCTGCAGCCCATCAAGGACAACCAGGACCTGTGGGACAGATATTCAAATAGAATCCATTTCCTCTACTCTAGCCAGTAAGTACTACCCTACAAGTCCTCAGAACCCCAAAGGCCACCTTTCATCTGACACCCAGACCCTGGGGAAAGGACTTCTTTTTCCCATGGCAAATGGCCTCCCTTGGCAGCCACTCACCCTGGCAGAAAGTGGGAGCCTAGCTAGAATGATGCAATCGTTGCTGGATTTTTCCAAAAGAAAAGCTGGCAGCAACTAGGGCCCTGGAAGTACTTAGAGCCTCAAACGCCACCTTGAACATATTCCTGAGACCCTGGGGAAAGGACTTCTTTTTCCCATGGAAAATGGCCTTCATTTGTGGCCACTTGGCCTGGCAGGCAGGGCGGTGCCAAGCCAGGAATCTACAAACTCTGCTGGATCCTTCCAGAACGAAAGCTGCCAGCAACTAGGACCCTGCAAGTCCTTAGAGCCCCAGATGCCACCAGTCATCTGACACCCAGAGCCTGGGCCAATGACTTTGTTTTCCCCATGGAAAATTGCCTCCATTTCTGGCCACTCGCTCTGACCAAGAGGGTGGTGCCCAGCAAGAAATTTGCAAGCTTTGCTGGATTGCTCCAAATCTAAAGCTGCCACTTGTTGTTGTTCTATTTCTCTAGAGTCCCATCATGCTGTTCTCAGATTGCTAAAGTCCATACCTCCTCGGTGTGTTCTTATGGCTGCAGATCTTCACAGCACAGACGCTTTCTTCTGCATGCTGTTCTTTCCCAGTTCAGGGCTCCTTCAAGGCTCTCCCTGAATGGCTAAGCCGCCCCCTTTTATCCCAGTTCTCTTCAATGCTCACAGCTGCAGCCCATCAAGGACAACCAGGACCTGTGGGACAGATATTCAAATAGAATCCATTTCCTCTACTCTAGCCAGTAAGTACTACCCTACAAGTCCTCAGAACCCCAAAGGCCACCTTTCATCTGACACCCAGACCCTGGGGAAAGGACTTCTTTTTCCCATGGCAAATGGCCTCCCTTGGCAGCCACTCACCCTGGCAGAAAGTGGGAGCCTAGCTAGAATGATGCAATCGTTGCTGGATTTTTCCAAAAGAAAAGCTGGCAGCAACTAGGGCCCTGGAAGTACTTAGAGCCTCAAACGCCACCTTGAACATATTCCTGAGACCCTGGGGAAAGGACTTCGTTTTTCCCATGGAAAATGGCCTTCATTTCTGGCCACTTGGCCTGGCAGGCAGGGCAGTGCCAAGCCAGGAATCTACAAACTGTGCTGGATCCTTCCAGAACGAAAGCTGCCAGCAACTAGGACCCTGCAAGTCCTTACAGCCCCAGATGCCACCAGTCATCTGACACCCAGAGCCTGGGCCAATGACTTTGTTTTCCCCATGGAAAATTGCCTCCATTTCTGGCCACTCGCCCTGACCAAGAGGGTGGTGCCCAGCAAGAAATTTGCAAGCTTTGCTGGATTGCTCCAAATCGAAAGCTGCCACTTCTTGTTGTTTTATTTCTCTAGAGTCCCATCATGCTGTTCTCAGATTGCTAAAGTCCATACCTCCTCGGTGTGTTCTTATGGCTGCAGATCTTCACAGCACAGACGCTTTCTTCTGCATGCTGTTCTTTCCCAGTTCAGGGCTCCTTCAAGGCTCTCCCTGAATGGCTACGCCGCCCCCTTTTATCCCAGTTCTCTTCAATGCTCACAGCTGCAGCCCATCAAGGACAACCAGGACCTGTGGGGCAAAGCCTCTAGACAGATATTCAAATAGAATCCATTTCCTCTACTCTAGCCAGTAAGTACTACCCTACAAGTCCTCAGAACCCCAAAGGCCACCTTTCATCTGACACCCAGACCCTGGGGAAAGGACTTCTTTTTCCCATGGCAAATGGCCTCCCTTGGCAGCCACTCACCCTGGCAGAAAGTGGGAGCCTAGCTAGAATGATGCAATCGTTGCTGGATTTTTCCAAAAGAAAAGCTGGCAGCAACTAGGGCCCTGGAAGTACTTAGAGCCTCAAACGCCACCTTGAACATATTCCTGAGACCCTGGGGAAAGGACTTCGTTTTTCCCATGGAAAATGGCCTTCATTTGTGGCCACTTGGCCTGGCAGGCAGGGCAGTGCCAAGCCAGGAATCTACAAACTCTGCTGGATCCTTCCAGAACGAAAGCTGCCAGCAACTAGGACCCTGCAAGTCCTTACAGCCCCAGATGCCACCAGTCATCTGACACCCAGAGCCTGGGCCAATGACTTCGTTTTCCCCATGGAAAATGGCCTCCATTTCTGGCCACTCGCCCTGACCAAGAGGGTGGTGCCCAGCAAGAAATTTGCAAGCTTTGCTGGATTGCTCCAAATCTAAAGCTACCACTTGTTGTTGTTCTATTTCTCTAGAGTCCCATCATGCTGTTCTCAGATTGCTAAAGTCCATACCTCCTCGGTGTGTTCTTATGGCTGCAGATCTTCACAGCACAGACGCTTTCTTCTGCATGCTGTTCTTTCCCAGTTCAGGGCTCCTTCAAGGCTCTCCCTGAATGGCTAAGCCGCCCCCTTTTATCCCAGTTCTCTTCAATGCTCACAGCTGCAGCCCATCAAGGACAACCAGGACCTGTGGGACAGATATTCAAATAGAATCCATTTCCTCTACTCTAGCCAGTAAGTACTACCCTACAAGTCCTCAGAACCCCAAAGGCCACCTTTCATCTGACACCCAGACCCTGGGGAAAGGACTTCTTTTTCCCATGGCAAATGGCCTCCCTTGGCAGCCACTCACCCTGGCAGAAAGTGGGAGCCTAGCTAGAATGATGCAATCGTTGCTGGATTTTTCCAAAAGAAAAGCTGCCAGCAACTAGGGCCCTGGAAGTACTTAGAGCCTCAAACGCCACCTTGAACATATTACTGAGACCCTGGGGAAAGGACTTCTTTTTCCCATGGAAAATGGCCTTCATTTGTGGCCACTTGGCCTGGCAGGCAGGGCAGTGCCAAGCCAGGAATCTACAAACTCTGCTGGATCCTTCCAGAACGAAAGCTGCCAGCAACTAGGACCCTGCAAGTCCTTAGAGCCCCAGATGCCACCAGTCATCTGACACCCAGAGCCTGGGCCAATGACTTTGTTTTCCCCATGGAAAATTGCCTCCATTTCTGGCCACTCGCCCTGACCAAGAGGGTGGTGCCCAGCAAGAAATTTGCAAGCTTTGCTGGATTGCTCCAAATCTAAAGCTGCCACTTGTTGTTGTTCTATTTCTCTAGAGTCCCATCATGCTGTTCTCAGATTGCTAAAGTCCATACCTCCTCGGTGTGTTCTTATGGCTGCAGATCTTCACAGCACAGACGCTTTCTTCTGCATGCTGTTCTTTCCCAGTTCAGGGCTCCTTCAAGGCTCTCCCTGAATGGCTACGCCGCCCCCTTTTATCCCAGTTCTCTTCAATGCTCACAGCTGCAGCCCATCAAGGACAACCAGGACCTGTGGGACAGATATTCAAATAGAATCCATTTCCTCTACTCTAGCCAGTAAGTACTACCCTACAAGTCCTCAGAACCCCAAAGGCCACCTTTCATCTGACACCCAGACCCTGGGGAAAGGACTTCTTTTTCCCATGGCAAATGGCCTCCCTTGGCAGCCACTCACCCTGGCAGAAAGTGGGAGCCTAGCTAGAATGATGCAATCGTTGCTGGATTTTTCCAAAAGAAAAGCTGGCAGCAACTAGGGCCCTGGAAGTACTTAGAGCCTCAAACGCCACCTTGAACATATTCCTGAGACCCTGGGGAAAGGACTTCGTTTTTCCCATGGAAAATGGCCTTCATTTGTGGCCACTTGGCCTGGCAGGCAGGGCAGTGCCAAGCCAGGAATCTACAAACTGTGCTGGATCCTTCCAGAACGAAAGCTGCCAGCAACTAGGACCCTGCAAGTCCTTACAGCCCCAGATGCCACCAGTCATCTGACACCCAGAGCCTGGGCCAATGACTTCGTTTTCCCCATGGAAAATGGCCTCCATTTCTGGCCACTCGCCCTGACCAAGAGGGTGGTGCCCAGCAAGAAATTTGCAAGCTTTGCTGGATTGCTCCAAATCTAAAGCTACCACTTGTTGTTGTTCTATTTCTCTAGAGTCCCATCATGCTGTTCTCAGATTGCTAAAGTCCATACCTCCTCGGTGTGTTCTTATGGCTGCAGATCTTCACAGCACAGACGCTTTCTTCTGCATGCTGTTCTTTCCCAGTTCAGGGCTCCTTCAAGGCTCTCCCTGAATGGCTAAGCCGCCCCCTTTTATCCCAGTTCTCTTCAATGCTCACAGCTGCAGCCCATCAAGGACAACCAGGACCTGTGGGACAGATATTCAAATAGAATCCATTTCCTCTACTCTAGCCAGTAAGTACTACCCTACAAGTCCTCAGAACCCCAAAGGCCACCTTTCATCTGACACCCAGACCCTGGGGAAAGGACTTCTTTTTCCCATGGCAAATGGCCTCCCTTGGCAGCCACTCACCCTGGCAGAAAGTGGGAGC
Organism: Agelaius phoeniceus; assembly: GCF_051311805.1. Classification (NCBI taxonomy): domain Eukaryota; kingdom Metazoa; phylum Chordata; class Aves; order Passeriformes; family Icteridae; genus Agelaius; species Agelaius phoeniceus. The sequence goes on from NW_027509959.1 coordinate 30,585, forward strand.
CTAGCTAGAATGATGCAATCGTTGCTGGATTTTTCCAAAAGAAAAGCTGCCAGCAACTAGGGCCCTGGAAGTACTTAGAGCCTCAAACGCCACCTTGAACATATTACTGAGACCCTGGGGAAAGGACTTCTTTTTCCCATGGAAAATGGCCTTCATTTGTGGCCACTTGGCCTGGCAGGCAGGGCAGTGCCAAGCCAGGAATCTACAAACTCTGCTGGATCCTTCCAGAACGAAAGCTGCCAGCAACTAGGACCCTGCAAGTCCTTAGAGCCCCAGATGCCACCAGTCATCTGACACCCAGAGCCTGGGCCAATGACTTTGTTTTCCCCATGGAAAATTGCCTCCATTTCTGGCCACTCGCTCTGACCAAGAGGGTGGTGCCCAGCAAGAAATTTGCAAGCTTTGCTGGATTGCTCCAAATCTAAAGCTGCCACTTGTTGTTGTTCTATTTCTCTAGAGTCCCATCATGCTGTTCTCAGATTGCTAAAGTCCATACCTCCTCGGTGTGTTCTTATGGCTGCAGATCTTCACAGCACAGACGCTTTCTTCTGCATGCTGTTCTTTCCCAGTTCAGGGCTCCTTCAAGGCTCTCCCTGAATGGCTAAGCCGCCCCCTTTTATCCCAGTTCTCTTCAATGCTCACAGCTGCAGCCCATCAAGGACAACCAGGACCTGTGGGACAGATATTCAAATAGAATCCATTTCCTCTACTCTAGCCAGTAAGTACTACCCTACAAGTCCTCAGAACCCCAAAGGCCACCTTTCATCTGACACCCAGACCCTGGGGAAAGGACTTCTTTTTCCCATGGCAAATGGCCTCCCTTGGCAGCCACTCACCCTGGCAGAAAGTGGGAGCCTAGCTAGAATGATGCAATCGTTGCTGGATTTTTCCAAAAGAAAAGCTGCCAGCAACTAGGGCCCTGGAAGTACTTAGAGCCTCAAACGCCACCTTGAACATATTACTGAGACCCTGGGGAAAGGACTTCGTTTTTCCCATGGAAAATGGCCTTCATTTCTGGCCACTTGGCCTGGCAGGCAGGGCAGTGCCAAGCCAGGAATCTACAAACTGTGCTGGATCCTTCCAGAACGAAAGCTGCCAGCAACTAGGACCCTGCAAGTCCTTACAGCCCCAGATGCCACCAGTCATCTGACACCCAGAGCCTGGGCCAATGACTTTGTTTTCCCCATGGAAAATTGCCTCCATTTCTGGCCACTCGCCCTGACCAAGAGGGTGGTGCCCAGCAAGAAATTTGCAAGCTTTGCTGGATTGCTCCAAATCGAAAGCTGCCACTTCTTGTTGTTTTATTTCTCTAGAGTCCCATCATGCTGTTCTCAGATTGCTAAAGTCCATACCTCCTCGGTGTGTTCTTATGGCTGCAGATCTTCACAGCACAGACGCTTTCTTCTGCATGCTGTTCTTTCCCAGTTCAGGGCTCCTTCAAGGCTCTCCCTGAATGGCTACGCCGCCCCCTTTTATCCCAGTTCTCTTCAATGCTCACAGCTGCAGCCCATCAAGGACAACCAGGACCTGTGGGGCAAAGCCTCTAGACAGATATTCAAATAGAATCCATTTCCTCTACTCTAGCCAGTAAGTACTACCCTACAAGTCCTCAGAACCCCAAAGGCCACCTTTCATCTGACACCCAGACCCTGGGGAAAGGACTTCTTTTTCCCATGGCAAATGGCCTCCCTTGGCAGCCACTCACCCTGGCAGAAAGTGGGAGCCTAGCTAGAATGATGCAATCGTTGCTGGATTTTTCCAAAAGAAAAGCTGGCAGCAACTAGGGCCCTGGAAGTACTTAGAGCCTCAAACGCCACCTTGAACATATTCCTGAGACCCTGGGGAAAGGACTTCGTTTTTCCCATGGAAAATGGCCTTCATTTGTGGCCACTTGGCCTGGCAGGCAGGGCAGTGCCAAGCCAGGAATCTACAAACTCTGCTGGATCCTTCCAGAACGAAAGCTGCCAGCAACTAGGACCCTGCAAGTCCTTACAGCCCCAGATGCCACCAGTCATCTGACACCCAGAGCCTGGGCCAATGACTTCGTTTTCCCCATGGAAAATGGCCTCCATTTCTGGCCACTCGCCCTGACCAAGAGGGTGGTGCCCAGCAAGAAATTTGCAAGCTTTGCTGGATTGCTCCAAATCTAAAGCTACCACTTGTTGTTGTTCTATTTCTCTAGAGTCCCATCATGCTGTTCTCAGATTGCTAAAGTCCATACCTCCTCGGTGTGTTCTTATGGCTGCAGATCTTCACAGCACAGACGCTTTCTTCTGCATGCTGTTCTTTCCCAGTTCAGGGCTCCTTCAAGGCTCTCCCTGAATGGCTAAGCCGCCCCCTTTTATCCCAGTTCTCTTCAATGCTCACAGCTGCAGCCCATCAAGGACAACCAGGACCTGTGGGACAGATATTCAAATAGAATCCATTTCCTCTACTCTAGCCAGTAAGTACTACCCTACAAGTCCTCAGAACCCCAAAGGCCACCTTTCATCTGACACCCAGACCCTGGGGAAAGGACTTCTTTTTCCCATGGCAAATGGCCTCCCTTGGCAGCCACTCACCCTGGCAGAAAGTGGGAGCCTAGCTAGAATGATGCAATCGTTGCTGGATTTTTCCAAAAGAAAAGCTGGCAGCAACTAGGGCCCTGGAAGTACTTAGAGCCTCAAACGCCACCTTGAACATATTACTGAGACCCTGGGGAAAGGACTTCTTTTTCCCATGGAAAATGGCCTTCATTTGTGGCCACTTGGCCTGGCAGGCAGGGCAGTGCCAAGCCAGGAATCTACAAACTCTGCTGGATCCTTCCAGAACGAAAGCTGCCAGCAACTAGGACCCTGCAAGTCCTTAGAGCCCCAGATGCCACCAGTCATCTGACACCCAGAGCCTGGGCCAATGACTTTGTTTTCCCCATGGAAAATGGCCTCCATTTCTGGCCACTCGCCCTGACCAAGAGGGTGGTGCCCAGCAAGAAATTTGCAAGCTTTGCTGGATTGCTCCAAATCTAAAGCTGCCACTTGTTGTTGTTCTATTTCTCTAGAGTCCCATCATGCTGTTCTCAGATTGCTAAAGTCCATACCTCCTCGGTGTGTTCTTATGGCTGCAGATCTTCACAGCACAGACGCTTTCTTCTGCATGCTGTTCTTTCCCAGTTCAGGGCTCCTTCAAGGCTCTCCCTGAATGGCTACGCCGCCCCCTTTTATCCCAGTTCTCTTCAATGCTCACAGCTGCAGCCCATCAAGGACAACCAGGACCTGTGGGGCAAAGCCTCTAGACAGATATTCAAATAGAATCCATTTCCTCTACTCTAGCCAGTAAGTACTACCCTACAAGTCCTCAGAACCCCAAAGGCCACCTTTCATCTGACACCCAGACCCTGGGGAAAGGACTTCTTTTTCCCATGGCAAATGGCCTCCCTTGGCAGCCACTCACCCTGGCAGAAAGTGGGAGCCTAGCTAGAATGATGCAATCGTTGCTGGATTTTTCCAAAAGAAAAGCTGGCAGCAACTAGGGCCCTGGAAGTACTTAGAGCCTCAAACGCCACCTTGAACATATTCCTGAGACCCTGGGGAAAGGACTTCGTTTTTCCCATGGAAAATGGCCTTCATTTGTGGCCACTTGGCCTGGCAGGCAGGGCGGTGCCAAGCCAGGAATCTACAAACTCTGCTGGATCCTTCCAGAACGAAAGCTGCCAGCAACTAGGACCCTGCAAGTCCTTACAGCCCCAGATGCCACCAGTCATCTGACACCCAGAGCCTGGGCCAATGACTTCGTTTTCCCCATGGAAAATGGCCTCCATTTCTGGCCACTCGCCCTGACCAAGAGGGTGGTGCCCAGCAAGAAATTTGCAAGCTTTGCTGGATTGCTCCAAATCTAAAGCTACCACTTGTTGTTGTTCTATTTCTCTAGAGTCCCATCATGCTGTTCTCAGATTGCTAAAGTCCATACCTCCTCGGTGTGTTCTTATGGCTGCAGATCTTCACAGCACAGACGCTTTCTTCTGCATGCTGTTCTTTCCCAGTTCAGGGCTCCTTCAAGGCTCTCCCTGAATGGCTAAGCCGCCCCCTTTTATCCCAGTTCTCTTCAATGCTCACAGCTGCAGCCCATCAAGGACAACCAGGACCTGTGGGACAGATATTCAAATAGAATCCATTTCCTCTACTCTAGCCAGTAAGTACTACCCTACAAGTCCTCAGAACCCCAAAGGCCACCTTTCATCTGACACCCAGACCCTGGGGAAAGGACTTCTTTTTCCCATGGCAAATGGCCTCCCTTGGCAGCCACTCACCCTGGCAGAAAGTGGGAGCCTAGCTAGAATGATGCAATCGTTGCTGGATTTTTCCAAAAGAAAAGCTGGCAGCAACTAGGGCCCTGGAAGTACTTAGAGCCTCAAACGCCACCTTGAACATATTACTGAGACCCTGGGGAAAGGACTTCTTTTTCCCATGGAAAATGGCCTTCATTTGTGGCCACTTGGCCTGGCAGGCAGGGCAGTGCCAAGCCAGGAATCTACAAACTCTGCTGGATCCTTCCAGAACGAAAGCTGCCAGCAACTAGGACCCTGCAAGTCCTTAGAGCCCCAGATGCCACCAGTCATCTGACACCCAGAGCCTGGGCCAATGACTTTGTTTTCCCCATGGAAAATGGCCTCCATTTCTGGCCACTCGCCCTGACCAAGAGGGTGGTGCCCAGCAAGAAATTTGCAAGCTTTGCTGGATTGCTCCAAATCTAAAGCTGCCACTTGTTGTTGTTCTATTTCTCTAGAGTCCCATCATGCTGTTCTCAGATTGCTAAAGTCCATACCTCCTCGGTGTGTTCTTATGGCTGCAGATCTTCACAGCACAGACGCTTTCTTCTGCATGCTGTTCTTTCCCAGTTCAGGGCTCCTTCAAGGCTCTCCCTGAATGGCTACGCCGCCCCCTTTTATCCCAGTTCTCTTCAATGCTCACAGCTGCAGCCCATCAAGGACAACCAGGACCTGTGGGACAGATATTCAAATAGAATCCATTTCCTCTACTCTAGCCAGTAAGTACTACCCTACAAGTCCTCAGAACCCCAAAGGCCACCTTTCATCTGACACCCAGACCCTGGGGAAAGGACTTCTTTTTCCCATGGCAAATGGCCTCCCTTGGCAGCCACTCACCCTGGCAGAAAGTGGGAGCCTAGCTAGAATGATGCAATCGTTGCTGGATTTTTCCAAAAGAAAAGCTGGCAGCAACTAGGGCCCTGGAAGTACTTAGAGCCTCAAACGCCACCTTGAACATATTCCTGAGACCCTGGGGAAAGGACTTCTTTTTCCCATGGAAAATGGCCTTCATTTGTGGCCACTTGGCCTGGCAGGCAGGGCGGTGCCAAGCCAGGAATCTACAAACTCTGCTGGATCCTTCCAGAACGAAAGCTGCCAGCAACTAGGACCCTGCAAGTCCTTAGAGCCCCAGATGCCACCAGTCATCTGACACCCAGAGCCTGGGCCAATGACTTTGTTTTCCCCATGGAAAATTGCCTCCATTTCTGGCCACTCGCCCTGACCAAGAGGGTGGTGCCCAGCAAGAAATTTGCAAGCTTTGCTGGATTGCTCCAAATCTAAAGCTGCCACTTGTTGTTGTTCTATTTCTCTAGAGTCCCATCATGCTGTTCTCAGATTGCTAAAGTCCATACCTCCTCGGTGTGTTCTTATGGCTGCAGATCTTCACAGCACAGACGCTTTCTTCTGCATGCTGTTCTTTCCCAGTTCAGGGCTCCTTCAAGGCTCTCCCTGAATGGCTAAGCCGCCCCCTTTTATCCCAGTTCTCTTCAATGCTCACAGCTGCAGCCCATCAAGGACAACCAGGACCTGTGGGACAGATATTCAAATAGAATCCATTTCCTCTACTCTAGCCAGTAAGTACTACCCTACAAGTCCTCAGAACCCCAAAGGCCACCTTTCATCTGACACCCAGACCCTGGGGAAAGGACTTCTTTTTCCCATGGCAAATGGCCTCCCTTGGCAGCCACTCACCCTGGCAGAAAGTGGGAGCCTAGCTAGAATGATGCAATCGTTGCTGGATTTTTCCAAAAGAAAAGCTGCCAGCAACTAGGGCCCTGGAAGTACTTAGAGCCTCAAACGCCACCTTGAACATATTACTGAGACCCTGGGGAAAGGACTTCGTTTTTCCCATGGAAAATGGCCTTCATTTCTGGCCACTCTGCCTGGCAGGCAGGGCAGTGCCAAGCCAGGAATCTACAAACTGTGCTGGATCCTTCCAGAACGAAAGCTGCCAGCAACTAGGACCCTGCAAGTCCTTACAGCCCCAGATGCCACCAGTCATCTGACACCCAGAGCCTGGGCCAATGACTTCGTTTTCCCCATGGAAAATGGCCTCCATTTCTGGCCACTCGCCCTGACCAAGAGGGTGGTGCCCAGCAAGAAATTTGCAAGCTTTGCTGGATTGCTCCAAATCGAAAGCTGCCACTTCTTGTTGTTTTATTTCTCTAGAGTCCCATCATGCTGTTCTCAGATTGCTAAAGTCCATACCTCCTCGGTGTGTTCTTATGGCTGCAGATCTTCACAGCACAGACGCTTTCTTCTGCATGCTGTTCTTTCCCAGTTCAGGGCTCCTTCAAGGCTCTCCCTGAATGGCTACGCCGCCCCCTTTTATCCCAGTTCTCTTCAATGCTCACAGCTGCAGCCCATCAAGGACAACCAGGACCTGTGGGGCAAAGCCTCTAGACAGATATTCAAATAGAATCCATTTCCTCTACTCTAGCCAGTAAGTACTACCCTACAAGTCCTCAGAACCCCAAAGGCCACCTTTCATCTGACACCCAGACCCTGGGGAAAGGACTTCTTTTTCCCATGGCAAATGGCCTCCCTTGGCAGCCACTCACCCTGGCAGAAAGTGGGAGCCTAGCTAGAATGATGCAATCGTTGCTGGATTTTTCCAAAAGAAAAGCTGGCAGCAACTAGGGCCCTGGAAGTACTTAGAGCCTCAAACGCCACCTTGAACATATTACTGAGACCCTGGGGAAAGGACTTCGTTTTTCCCATGGAAAATGGCCTTCATTTGTGGCCACTTGGCCTGGCAGGCAGGGCAGTGCCAAGCCAGGAATCTACAAACTCTGCTGGATCCTTCCAGAACGAAAGCTGCCAGCAACTAGGACCCTGCAAGTCCTTAGAGCCCCAGATGCCACCAGTCATCTGACACCCAGAGCCTGGGCCAATGACTTTGTTTTCCCCATGGAAAATTGCCTCCATTTCTGGCCACTCGCCCTGACCAAGAGGGTGGTGCCCAGCAAGAAATTTGCAAGCTTTGCTGGATTGCTCCAAATCGAAAGCTGCCACTTGTTGTTGTTCTATTTCTCTAGAGTCCCATCATGCTGTTCTCAGATTGCTAAAGTCCATACCTCCTCGGTGTGTTCTTATGGCTGCAGATCTTCACAGCACAGACGCTTTCTTCTGCATGCTGTTCTTTCCCAGTTCAGGGCTCCTTCAAGGCTCTCCCTGAATGGCTACGCCGCCCCCTTTTATCCCAGTTCTCTTCAATGCTCACAGCTGCAGCCCATCAAGGACAACCAGGACCTGTGGGACAGATATTCAAATAGAATCCATTTCCTCTACTCTAGCCAGTAAGTACTACCCTACAAGTCCTCAGAACCCCAAAGGCCACCTTTCATCTGACACCCAGACCCTGGGGAAAGGACTTCTTTTTCCCATGGCAAATGGCCTCCCTTGGCAGCCACTCACCCTGGCAGAAAGTGGGAGCCTAGCTAGAATGATGCAATCGTTGCTGGATTTTTCCAAAAGAAAAGCTGCCAGCAACTAGGGCCCTGGAAGTACTTAGAGCCTCAAACGCCACCTTGAACATATTCCTGAGACCCTGGGGAAAGGACTTCGTTTTTCCCATGGAAAATGGCCTTCATTTGTGGCCACTTGGCCTGGCAGGCAGGGCAGTGCCAAGCCAGGAATCTACAAACTGTGCTGGATCCTTCCAGAACGAAAGCTGCCAGCAACTAGGACCCTGCAAGTCCTTACAGCCCCAGATGCCACCAGTCATCTGACACCCAGAGCCTGGGCCAATGACTTCGTTTTCCCCATGGAAAATGGCCTCCATTTCTGGCCACTCGCCCTGACCAAGAGGGTGGTGCCCAGCAAGAAATTTGCAAGCTTTGCTGGATTGCTCCAAATCTAAAGCTACCACTTGTTGTTGTTCTATTTCTCTAGAGTCCCATCATGCTGTTCTCAGATTGCTAAAGTCCATACCTCCTCGGTGTGTTCTTATGGCTGCAGATCTTCACAGCACAGACGCTTTCTTCTGCATGCTGTTCTTTCCCAGTTCAGGGCTCCTTCAAGGCTCTCCCTGAATGGCTAAGCCGCCCCCTTTTATCCCAGTTCTCTTCAATGCTCACAGCTGCAGCCCATCAAGGACAACCAGGACCTGTGGGACAGATATTCAAATAGAATCCATTTCCTCTACTCTAGCCAGTAAGTACTACCCTACAAGTCCTCAGAACCCCAAAGGCCACCTTTCATCTGACACCCAGACCCTGGGGAAAGGACTTCTTTTTCCCATGGCAAATGGCCTCCCTTGGCAGCCACTCACCCTGGCAGAAAGTGGGAGCCTAGCTAGAATGATGCAATCGTTGCTGGATTTTTCCAAAAGAAAAGCTGCCAGCAACTAGGGCCCTGGAAGTACTTAGAGCCTCAAACGCCACCTTGAACATATTACTGAGACCCTGGGGAAAGGACTTCGTTTTTCCCATGGAAAATGGCCTTCATTTGTGGCCACTTGGCCTGGCAGGCAGGGCAGTGCCAAGCCAGGAATCTACAAACTCTGCTGGATCCTTCCAGAACGAAAGCTGCCAGCAACTAGGACCCTGCAAGTCCTTAGAGCCCCAGATGCCACCAGTCATCTGACACCCAGAGCCTGGGCCAATGACTTTGTTTTCCCCATGGAAAATTGCCTCCATTTCTGGCCACTCGCCCTGACCAAGAGGGTGGTGCCCAGCAAGAAATTTGCAAGCTTTGCTGGATTGCTCCAAATCTAAAGCTGCCACTTGTTGTTGTTCTATTTCTCTAGAGTCCCATCATGCTGTTCTCAGATTGCTAAAGTCCATACCTCCTCGGTGTGTTCTTATGGCTGCAGATCTTCACAGCACAGACGCTTTCTTCTGCATGCTGTTCTTTCCCAGTTCAGGGCTCCTTCAAGGCTCTCCCTGAATGGCTACGCCGCCCCCTTTTATCCCAGTTCTCTTCAATGCTCACAGCTGCAGCCCATCAAGGACAACCAGGACCTGTGGGGCAAAGCCTCTAGACAGATATTCAAATAGAATCCATTTCCTCTACTCTAGCCAGTAAGTACTACCCTACAAGTCCTCAGAACACCAAAGGCCACCTTTCATCTGACACCCAGACCCTGGGGAAAGGACTTCTTTTTCCCATGGCAAATGGCCTCCCTTGGCAGCCACTCACCCTGGCAGAAAGTGGGAGCCTAGCTAGAATGATGCAATCGTTGCTGGATTTTTCCAAAAGAAAAGCTGCCAGCAACTAGGGCCCTGGAAGTACTTAGAGCCTCAAACGCCACCTTGAACATATTACTGAGACCCTGGGGAAAGGACTTCGTTTTTCCCATGGAAAATGGCCTTCATTTGTGGCCACTTGGCCTGGCAGGCAGGGCAGTGCCAAGCCAGGAATCTACAAACTGTGCTGGATCCTTCCAGAACGAAAGCTGCCAGCAACTAGGACCCTGCAAGTCCTTACAGCCCCAGATGCCACCAGTCATCTGACACCCAGAGCCTGGGCCAATGACTTCGTTTTCCCCATGGAAAATGGCCTCCATTTCTGGCCACTCGCCCTGACCAAGAGGGTGGTGCCCAGCAAGAAATTTGCAAGCTTTGCTGGATTGCTCCAAATCTAAAGCTACCACTTGTTGTTGTTCTATTTCTCTAGAGTCCCATCATGCTGTTCTCAGATTGCTAAAGTCCATACCTCCTCGGTGTGTTCTTATGGCTGCAGATCTTCACAGCACAGACGCTTTCTTCTGCATGCTGTTCTTTCCCAGTTCAGGGCTCCTTCAAGGCTCTCCCTGAATGGCTACGCCGCCCCCTTTTATCCCAGTTCTCTTCAATGCTCACAGCTGCAGCCCATCAAGGACAACCAGGACCTGTGGGACAGATATTCAAATAGAATCCATTTCCTCTACTCTAGCCAGTAAGTACTACCCTACAAGTCCTCAGAACCCCAAAGGCCACCTTTCATCTGACACCCAGACCCTGGGGAAAGGACTTCTTTTTCCCATGGCAAATGGCCTCCCTTGGCAGCCACTCACCCTGGCAGAAAGTGGGAGCCTAGCTAGAATGATGCAATCGTTGCTGGATTTTTCCAAAAGAAAAGCTGCCAGCAACTAGGGCCCTGGAAGTACTTAGAGCCTCAAACGCCACCTTGAACATATTACTGAGACCCTGGGGAAAGGACTTCGTTTTTCCCATGGAAAATGGCCTTCATTTGTGGCCACTTGGCCTGGCAGGCAGGGCAGTGCCAAGCCAGGAATCTACAAACTCTGCTGGATCCTTCCAGAACGAAAGCTGCCAGCAACTAGGACCCTGCAAGTCCTTAGAGCCCCAGATGCCACCAGTCATCTGACACCCAGAGCCTGGGCCAATGACTTTGTTTTCCCCATGGAAAATTGCCTCCATTTCTGGCCACTCGCCCTGACCAAGAGGGTGGTGCCCAGCAAGAAATTTGCAAGCTTTGCTGGATTGCTCCAAATCTAAAGCTGCCACTTGTTGTTGTTCTATTTCTCTAGAGTCCCATCATGCTGTTCTCAGATTGCTAAAGTCCATACCTCCTCGGTGTGTTCTTATGGCTGCAGATCTTCACAGCACAGACGCTTTCTTCTGCATGCTGTTCTTTCCCAGTTCAGGGCTCCTTCAAGGCTCTCCCTGAATGGCTACGCCGCCCCCTTTTATCCCAGTTCTCTTCAATGCTCACAGCTGCAGCCCATCAAGGACAACCAGGACCTGTGGGACAGATATTCAAATAGAATCCATTTCCTCTACTCTAGCCAGTAAGTACTACCCTACAAGTCCTCAGAACCCCAAAGGCCACCTTTCATCTGACACCCAGACCCTGGGGAAAGGACTTCTTTTTCCCATGGCAAATGGCCTCCCTTGGCAGCCACTCACCCTGGCAGAAAGTGGGAGCCTAGCTAGAATGATGCAATCGTTGCTGGATTTTTCCAAAAGAAAAGCTGCCAGCAACTAGGGCCCTGGAAGTACTTAGAGCCTCAAACGCCACCTTGAACATATTACTGAGACCCTGGGGAAAGGACTTCGTTTTTCCCATGGAAAATGGCCTTCATTTGTGGCCACTTGGCCTGGCAGGCAGGGCAGTGCCAAGCCAGGAATCTACAAACTCTGCTGGATCCTTCCAGAACGAAAGCTGCCAGCAACTAGGACCCTGCAAGTCCTTAGAGCCCCAGATGCCACCAGTCATCTGACACCCAGAGCCTGGGCCAATGACTTTGTTTTCCCCATGGAAAATTGCCTCCATTTCTGGCCACTCGCCCTGACCAAGAGGGTGGTGCCCAGCAAGAAATTTGCAAGCTTTGCTGGATTGCTCCAAATCGAAAGCTGCCACTTGTTGTTGTTCTATTTCTCTAGAGTCCCATCATGCTGTTCTCAGATTGCTAAAGTCCATACCTCCTCGGTGTGTTCTTATGGCTGCAGATCTTCACAGCACAGACGCTTTCTTCTGCATGCTGTTCTTTCCCAGTTCAGGGCTCCTTCAAGGCTCTCCCTGAATGGCTACGCCGCCCCCTTTTATCCCAGTTCTCTTCAATGCTCACAGCTGCAGCCCATCAAGGACAACCAGGACCTGTGGGACAGATATTCAAATAGAATCCATTTCCTCTACTCTAGCCAGTAAGTACTACCCTACAAGTCCTCAGAACCCCAAAGGCCACCTTTCATCTGACACCCAGACCCTGGGGAAAGGACTTCTTTTTCCCATGGCAAATGGCCTCCCTTGGCAGCCACTCACCCTGGCAGAAAGTGGGAGCCTAGCTAGAATGATGCAATCGTTGCTGGATTTTTCCAAAAGAAAAGCTGCCAGCAACTAGGGCCCTGGAAGTACTTAGAGCCTCAAACGCCACCTTGAACATATTACTGAGACCCTGGGGAAAGGACTTCGTTTTTCCCATGGAAAATGGCCTTCATTTGTGGCCACTTGGCCTGGCAGGCAGGGCAGTGCCAAGCCAGGAATCTACAAACTGTGTTGGATCCTTCCAGAACGAAAGCTGCCAGCAACTAGGACCCTGCAAGTCCTTACAGCCCCAGATGCCACCAGTCATCTGACACCCAGAGCCTGGGCCAATGACTTCGTTTTCCCCATGGAAAATGGCCTCCATTTCTGGCCACTCGCCCTGACCAAGAGGGTGGTGCCCAGCAAGAAATTTGCAAGCTTTGCTGGATTGCTCCAAATCTAAAGCTACCACTTGTTGTTGTTCTATTTCTCTAGAGTCCCATCATGCTGTTCTCAGATTGCTAAAGTCCATACCTCCTCGGTGTGTTCTTATGGCTGCAGATCTTCACAGCACAGACGCTTTCTTCTGCATGCTGTTCTTTCCCAGTTCAGGGCTCCTTCAAGGCTCTCCCTGAATGGCTAAGCCGCCCCCTTTTATCCCAGTTCTCTTCAATGCTCACAGCTGCAGCCCATCAAGGACAACCAGGACCTGTGGGACAGATATTCAAATAGAATCCATTTCCTCTACTCTAGCCAGTAAGTACTACCCTACAAGTCCTCAGAACCCCAAAGGCCACCTTTCATCTGACACCCAGACCCTGGGGAAAGGACTTCTTTTTCCCATGGCAAATGGCCTCCCTTGGCAGCCACTCACCCTGGCAGAAAGTGGGAGCCTAGCTAGAATGATGCAATCGTTGCTGGATTTTTCCAAAAGAAAAGCTGCCAGCAACTAGGGCCCTGGAAGTACTTAGAGCCTCAAACGCCACCTTGAACATATTCCTGAGACCCTGGGGAAAGGACTTCGTTTTTCCCATGGAAAATGGCCTTCATTTCTGGCCACTCTGCCTGGCAGGCAGGGCAGTGCCAAGCCAGGAATCTACAAACTCTGCTGGATCCTTCCAGAACGAAAGCTGCCAGCAACTAGGACCCTGCAAGTCCTTACAGCCCCAGATGCCACCAGTCATCTGACACCCAGAGCCTGGGCCAATGACTTCGTTTTCCCCATGGAAAATGGCCTCCATTTCTGGCCACTCGCCCTGACCAAGAGGGTGGTGCCCAGCAAGAAATTTGCAAGCTTTGCTGGATTGCTCCAAATCGAAAGCTGCCACTTGTTGTTGTTCTATTTCTCTAGAGTCCCATCATGCTGTTCTCAGATTGCTAAAGTCCATACCTCCTCGGTGTGTTCTTATGGCTGCAGATCTTCACAGCACAGACGCTTTCTTCTGCATGCTGTTCTTTCCCAGTTCAGGGCTCCTTCAAGGCTCTCCCTGAATGGCTAAGCCGCCCCCTTTTATCCCAGTTCTCTTCAATGCTCACAGCTGCAGCCCATCAAGGACAACCAGGACCTGTGGGACAGATATTCAAATAGAATCCATTTCCTCTACTCTAGCCAGTAAGTACTACCCTACAAGTCCTCAGAACCCCAAAGGCCACCTTTCATCTGACACCCAGACCCTGGGGAAAGGACTTCTTTTTCCCATGGCAAATGGCCTCCCTTGGCAGCCACTCACCCTGGCAGAAAGTGGGAGCCTAGCTAGAATGATGCAATCGTTGCTGGATTTTTCCAAAAGAAAAGCTGCCAGCAACTAGGGCCCTGGAAGTACTTAGAGCCTCAAACGCCACCTTGAACATATTCCTGAGACCCTGGGGAAAGGACTTCGTTTTTCCCATGGAAAATGGCCTTCATTTCTGGCCACTCTGCCTGGCAGGCAGGGCAGTGCCAAGCCAGGAATCTACAAACTCTGCTGGATCCTTCCAGAACGAAAGCTGCCAGCAACTAGGACCCTGCAAGTCCTTACAGCCCCAGATGCCACCAGTCATCTGACACCCAGAGCCTGGGCCAATGACTTCGTTTTCCCCATGGAAAATGGCCTCCATTTCTGGCCACTCGCCCTGACCAAGAGGGTGGTGCCCAGCAAGAAATTTGCAAGCTTTGCTGGATTGCTCCAAATCTAAAGCTGCCACTTGTTGTTGTTCTATTTCTCTAGAGTCCCATCATGCTGTTCTCAGATTGCTAAAGTCCATACCTCCTCGGTGTGTTCTTATGGCTGCAGATCTTCACAGCACAGACGCTTTCTTCTGCATGCTGTTCTTTCCCAGTTCAGGGCTCCTTCAAGGCTCTCCCTGAATGGCTAAGCCGCCCCCTTTTATCCCAGTTCTCTTCAATGCTCACAGCTGCAGCCCATCAAGGACAACCAGGACCTGTGGGACAGATATTCAAATAGAATCCATTTCCTCTACTCTAGCCAGTAAGTAGTACCCTACAAGTCCTCAGAACCCCAAAGGCCACCTTTCATCTGACACCCAGACCCTGGGGAAAGGACTTCTTTTTCCCATGGCAAATGGCCTCCCTTGGCAGCCACTCACCCTGGCAGAAAGTGGGAGCCTAGCTAGAATGATGCAATCGTTGCTGGATTTTTCCAAAAGAAAAGCTGCCAGCAACTAGGGCCCTGGAAGTACTTAGAGCCTCAAACGCCACCTTGAACATATTCCTGAGACCCTGGGGAAAGGACTTCGTTTTTCCCATGGAAAATGGCCTTCATTTGTGGCCACTTGGCCTGGCAGGCAGGGCAGTGCCAAGCCAGGAATCTACAAACTCTGCTGGATCCTTCCAGAACGAAAGCTGCCAGCAACTAGGACCCTGCAAGTCCTTACAGCCCCAGATGCCACCAGTCATCTGACACCCAGAGCCTGGGCCAATGACTTCGTTTTCCCCATGGAAAATGGCCTCCATTTCTGGCCACTCGCCCTGACCAAGAGGGTGGTGCCCAGCAAGAAATTTGCAAGCTTTGCTGGATTGCTCCAAATCGAAAGCTGCCACTTGTTGTTGTTCTATTTCTCTAGAGTCCCATCATGCTGTTCTCAGATTGCTAAAGTCCATACCTCCTCGGTGTGTTCTTATGGCTGCAGATCTTCACAGCACAGACGCTTTCTTCTGCATGCTGTTCTTTCCCAGTTCAGGGCTCCTTCAAGGCTCTCCCTGAATGGCTAAGCCGCCCCCTTTTATCCCAGTTCTCTTCAATGCTCACAGCTGCAGCCCATCAAGGACAACCAGGACCTGTGGGGCAAAGCCTCTAGACAGATATTCAAATAGAATCCATTTCCTCTACTCTAGCCAGTAAGTACTACCCTACAAGTCCTCAGAACCCCAAAGGCCACCTTTCATCTGACACCCAGACCCTGGGGAAAGGACTTCTTTTTCCCATGGCAAATGGCCTCCCTTGGCAGCCACTCACCCTGGCAGAAAGTGGGAGCCTAGCTAGAATGATGCAATCGTTGCTGGATTTTTCCAAAAGAAAAGCTGCCAGCAACTAGGGCCCTGGAAGTACTTAGAGCCTCAAACGCCACCTTGAACATATTCCTGAGACCCTGGGGAAAGGACTTCGTTTTTCCCATGGAAAATGGCCTTCATTTGTGGCCACTTGGCCTGGCAGGCAGGGCAGTGCCAAGCCAGGAATCTACAAACTGTGCTGGATCCTTCCAGAACGAAAGCTGCCAGCAACTAGGACCCTGCAAGTCCTTAGAGCCCCAGATGCCACCAGTCATCTGACACCCAGAGCCTGGGCCAATGACTTCGTTTTCCCCATGGAAAATGGCCTCCATTTCTGGCCACTCGCCCTGACCAAGAGGGTGGTGCCCAGCAAGAAATTTGCAAGCTTTGCTGGATTGCTCCAAATCTAAAGCTACCACTTGTTGTTGTTCTATTTCTCTAGAGTCCCATCATGCTGTTCTCAGATTGCTAAAGTCCATACCTCCTCGGTGTGTTCTTATGGCTGCAGATCTTCACAGCACAGACGCTTTCTTCTGCATGCTGTTCTTTCCCAGTTCAGGGCTCCTTCAAGGCTCTCCCTGAATGGCTACGCCGCCCCCTTTTATCCCAGTTCTCTTCAATGCTCACAGCTGCAGCCCATCAAGGACAACCAGGACCTGTGGGACAGATATTCAAATAGAATCCATTTCCTCTACTCTAGCCAGTAAGTACTACCCTACAAGTCCTCAGAACCCCAAAGGCCACCTTTCATCTGACACCCAGACCCTGGGGAAAGGACTTCTTTTTCCCATGGCAAATGGCCTCCCTTGGCAGCCACTCACCCTGGCAGAAAGTGGGAGCCTAGCTAGAATGATGCAATCGTTGCTGGATTTTTCCAAAAGAAAAGCTGGCAGCAACTAGGGCCCTGGAAGTACTTAGAGCCTCAAACGCCACCTTGAACATATTCCTGAGACCCTGGGGAAAGGACTTCGTTTTTCCCATGGAAAATGGCCTTCATTTCTGGCCACTCTGCCTGGCAGGCAGGGCAGTGCCAAGCCAGGAATCTACAAACTCTGCTGGATCCTTCCAGAACGAAAGCTGCCAGCAACTAGGACCCTGCAAGTCCTTACAGCCCCAGATGCCACCAGTCATCTGACACCCAGAGCCTGGGCCAATGACTTCGTTTTCCCCATGGAAAATGGCCTCCATTTCTGGCCACTCGCCCTGACCAAGAGGGTGGTGCCCAGCAAGAAATTTGCAAGCTTTGCTGGATTGCTCCAAATCTAAAGCTGCCACTTGTTGTTGTTCTATTTCTCTAGAGTCCCATCATGCTGTTCTCAGATTGCTAAAGTCCATACCTCCTCGGTGTGTTCTTATGGCTGCAGATCTTCACAGCACAGACGCTTTCTTCTGCATGCTGTTCTTTCCCAGTTCAGGGCTCCTTCAAGGCTCTCCCTGAATGGCTAAGCCGCCCCCTTTTATCCCAGTTCTCTTCAATGCTCACAGCTGCAGCCCATCAAGGACAACCAGGACCTGTGGGACAGATATTCAAATAGAATCCATTTCCTCTACTCTAGCCAGTAAGTAGTACCCTACAAGTCCTCAGAACCCCAAAGGCCACCTTTCATCTGACACCCAGACCCTGGGGAAAGGACTTCTTTTTCCCATGGCAAATGGCCTCCCTTGGCAGCCACTCACCCTGGCAGAAAGTGGGAGCCTAGCTAGAATGATGCAATCGTTGCTGGATTTTTCCAAAAGAAAAGCTGCCAGCAACTAGGGCCCTGGAAGTACTTAGAGCCTCAAACGCCACCTTGAACATATTCCTGAGACCCTGGGGAAAGGACTTCGTTTTTCCCATGGAAAATGGCCTTCATTTGTGGCCACTTGGCCTGGCAGGCAGGGCAGTGCCAAGCCAGGAATCTACAAACTCTGCTGGATCCTTCCAGAACGAAAGCTGCCAGCAACTAGGACCCTGCAAGTCCTTACAGCCCCAGATGCCACCAGTCATCTGACACCCAGAGCCTGGGCCAATGACTTCGTTTTCCCCATGGAAAATGGCCTCCATTTCTGGCCACTCGCCCTGACCAAGAGGGTGGTGCCCAGCAAGAAATTTGCAAGCTTTGCTGGATTGCTCCAAATCTAAAGCTACCACTTGTTGTTGTTCTATTTCTCTAGAGTCCCATCATGCTGTTCTCAGATTGCTAAAGTCCATACCTCCTCGGTGTGTTCTTATGGCTGCAGATCTTCACAGCACAGACGCTTTCTTCTGCATGCTGTTCTTTCCCAGTTCAGGGCTCCTTCAAGGCTCTCCCTGAATGGCTAAGCCGCCCCCTTTTATCCCAGTTCTCTTCAATGCTCACAGCTGCAGCCCATCAAGGACAACCAGGACCTGTGGGGCAAAGCCTCTAGACAGATATTCAAATAGAATCCATTTCCTCTACTCTAGCCAGTAAGTACTACCCTACAAGTCCTCAGAACCCCAAAGGCCACCTTTCATCTGACACCCAGACCCTGGGGAAAGGACTTCTTTTTCCCATGGCAAATGGCCTCCCTTGGCAGCCACTCACCCTGGCAGAAAGTGGGAGCCTAGCTAGAATGATGCAATCGTTGCTGGATTTTTCCAAAAGAAAAGCTGCCAGCAACTAGGGCCCTGGAAGTACTTAGAGCCTCAAACGCCACCTTGAACATATTCCTGAGACCCTGGGGAAAGGACTTCGTTTTTCCCATGGAAAATGGCCTTCATTTGTGGCCACTTGGCCTGGCAGGCAGGGCAGTGCCAAGCCAGGAATCTACAAACTGTGCTGGATCCTTCCAGAACGAAAGCTGCCAGCAACTAGGACCCTGCAAGTCCTTAGAGCCCCAGATGCCACCAGTCATCTGACACCCAGAGCCTGGGCCAATGACTTCGTTTTCCCCATGGAAAATGGCCTCCATTTCTGGCCACTCGCCCTGACCAAGAGGGTGGTGCCCAGCAAGAAATTTGCAAGCTTTGCTGGATTGCTCCAAATCTAAAGCTACCACTTGTTGTTGTTCTATTTCTCTAGAGTCCCATCATGCTGTTCTCAGATTGCTAAAGTCCATACCTCCTCGGTGTGTTCTTATGGCTGCAGATCTTCACAGCACAGACGCTTTCTTCTGCATGCTGTTCTTTCCCAGTTCAGGGCTCCTTCAAGGCTCTCCCTGAATGGCTACGCCGCCCCCTTTTATCCCAGTTCTCTTCAATGCTCACAGCTGCAGCCCATCAAGGACAACCAGGACCTGTGGGACAGATATTCAAATAGAATCCATTTCCTCTACTCTAGCCAGTAAGTACTACCCTACAAGTCCTCAGAACCCCAAAGGCCACCTTTCATCTGACACCCAGACCCTGGGGAAAGGACTTCTTTTTCCCATGGCAAATGGCCTCCCTTGGCAGCCACTCACCCTGGCAGAAAGTGGGAGCCTAGCTAGAATGATGCAATCGTTGCTGGATTTTTCCAAAAGAAAAGCTGCCAGCAACTAGGGCCCTGGAAGTACTTAGAGCCTCAAACGCCACCTTGAACATATTCCTGAGACCCTGGGGAAAGGACTTCGTTTTTCCCATGGAAAATGGCCTTCATTTGTGGCCACTTGGCCTGGCAGGCAGGGCAGTGCCAAGCCAGGAATCTACAAACTGTGCTGGATCCTTCCAGAACGAAAGCTGCCAGCAACTAGGACCCTGCAAGTCCTTAGAGCCCCAGATGCCACCAGTCATCTGACACCCAGAGCCTGGGCCAATGACTTCGTTTTCCCCATGGAAAATGGCCTCCATTTCTGGCCACTCGCCCTGACCAAGAGGGTGGTGCCCAGCAAGAAATTTGCAAGCTTTGCTGGATTGCTCCAAATCGAAAGCTGCCACTTGTTGTTGTTCTATTTCTCTAGAGTCCCATCATGCTGTTCTCAGATTGCTAAAGTCCATACCTCCTCGGTGTGTTCTTATGGCTGCAGATCTTCACAGCACAGACGCTTTCTTCTGCATGCTGTTCTTTCCCAGTTCAGGGCTCCTTCAAGGCTCTCCCTGAATGGCTACGCCGCCCCCTTTTATCCCAGTTCTCTTCAATGCTCACAGCTGCAGCCCATCAAGGACAACCAGGACCTGTGGGACAGATATTCAAATAGAATCCATTTCCTCTACTCTAGCCAGTAAGTACTACCCTACAAGTCCTCAGAACCCCAAAGGCCACCTTTCATCTGACACCCAGACCCTGGGGAAAGGACTTCTTTTTCCCATGGCAAATGGCCTCCCTTGGCAGCCACTCACCCTGGCAGAAAGTGGGAGCCTAGCTAGAATGATGCAATCGTTGCTGGATTTTTCCAAAAGAAAAGCTGCCAGCAACTAGGGCCCTGGAAGTACTTAGAGCCTCAAACGCCACCTTGAACATATTCCTGAGACCCTGGGGAAAGGACTTCGTTTTTCCCATGGAAAATGGCCTTCATTTGTGGCCACTTGGCCTGGCAGGCAGGGCAGTGCCAAGCCAGGAATCTACAAACTCTGCTGGATCCTTCCAGAACGAAAGCTGCCAGCAACTAGGACCCTGCAAGTCCTTACAGCCCCAGATGCCACCAGTCATCTGACACCCAGAGCCTGGGCCAATGACTTCGTTTTCCCCATGGAAAATGGCCTCCATTTCTGGCCACTCGCCCTGACCAAGAGGGTGGTGCCCAGCAAGAAATTTGCAAGCTTTGCTGGATTGCTCCAAATCGAAAGCTGCCACTTGTTGTTGTTCTATTTCTCTAGAGTCCCATCATGCTGTTCTCAGATTGCTAAAGTCCATACCTCCTCGGTGTGTTCTTATGGCTGCAGATCTTCACAGCACAGACGCTTTCTTCTGCATGCTGTTCTTTCCCAGTTCAGGGCTCCTTCAAGGCTCTCCCTGAATGGCTAAGCCGCCCCCTTTTATCCCAGTTCTCTTCAATGCTCACAGCTGCAGCCCATCAAGGACAACCAGGACCTGTGGGGCAAAGCCTCTAGACAGATATTCAAATAGAATCCATTTCCTCTACTCTAGCCAGTAAGTACTACCCTACAAGTCCTCAGAACCCCAAAGGCCACCTTTCATCTGACACCCAGACCCTGGGGAAAGGACTTCTTTTTCCCATGGCAAATGGCCTCCCTTGGCAGCCACTCACCCTGGCAGAAAGTGGGAGCCTAGCTAGAATGATGCAATCGTTGCTGGATTTTTCCAAAAGAAAAGCTGCCAGCAACTAGGGCCCTGGAAGTACTTAGAGCCTCAAACGCCACCTTGAACATATTCCTGAGACCCTGGGGAAAGGACTTCGTTTTTCCCATGGAAAATGGCCTTCATTTGTGGCCACTTGGCCTGGCAGGCAGGGCAGTGCCAAGCCAGGAATCTACAAACTGTGCTGGATCCTTCCAGAACGAAAGCTGCCAGCAACTAGGACCCTGCAAGTCCTTACAGCCCCAGATGCCACCAGTCATCTGACACCCAGAGCCTGGGCCAATGACTTCGTTTTCCCCATGGAAAATGGCCTCCATTTCTGGCCACTCGCCCTGACCAAGAGGGTGGTGCCCAGCAAGAAATTTGCAAGCTTTGCTGGATTGCTCCAAATCTAAAGCTACCACTTGTTGTTGTTCTATTTCTCTAGAGTCCCATCATGCTGTTCTCAGATTGCTAAAGTCCATACCTCCTCGGTGTGTTCTTATGGCTGCAGATCTTCACAGCACAGACGCTTTCTTCTGCATGCTGTTCTTTCCCAGTTCAGGGCTCCTTCAAGGCTCTCCCTGAATGGCTACGCCGCCCCCTTTTATCCCAGTTCTCTTCAATGCTCACAGCTGCAGCCCATCAAGGACAACCAGGACCTGTGGGACAGATATTCAAATAGAATCCATTTCCTCTACTCTAGCCAGTAAGTACTACCCTACAAGTCCTCAGAACCCCAAAGGCCACCTTTCATCTGACACCCAGACCCTGGGGAAAGGACTTCTTTTTCCCATGGCAAATGGCCTCCCTTGGCAGCCACTCACCCTGGCAGAAAGTGGGAGCCTAGCTAGAATGATGCAATCGTTGCTGGATTTTTCCAAAAGAAAAGCTGCCAGCAACTAGGGCCCTGGAAGTACTTAGAGCCTCAAACGCCACCTTGAACATATTCCTGAGACCCTGGGGAAAGGACTTCGTTTTTCCCATGGAAAATGGCCTTCATTTCTGGCCACTCTGCCTGGCAGGCAGGGCAGTGCCAAGCCAGGAATCTACAAACTCTGCTGGATCCTTCCAGAACGAAAGCTGCCAGCAACTAGGACCCTGCAAGTCCTTACAGCCCCAGATGCCACCAGTCATCTGACACCCAGAGCCTGGGCCAATGACTTCGTTTTCCCCATGGAAAATGGCCTCCATTTCTGGCCACTCGCCCTGACCAAGAGGGTGGTGCCCAGCAAGAAATTTGCAAGCTTTGCTGGATTGCTCCAAATCTAAAGCTGCCACTTGTTGTTGTTCTATTTCTCTAGAGTCCCATCATGCTGTTCTCAGATTGCTAAAGTCCATACCTCCTCGGTGTGTTCTTATGGCTGCAGATCTTCACAGCACAGACGCTTTCTTCTGCATGCTGTTCTTTCCCAGTTCAGGGCTCCTTCAAGGCTCTCCCTGAATGGCTAAGCCGCCCCCTTTTATCCCAGTTCTCTTCAATGCTCACAGCTGCAGCCCATCAAGGACAACCAGGACCTGTGGGACAGATATTCAAATAGAATCCATTTCCTCTACTCTAGCCAGTAAGTAGTACCCTACAAGTCCTCAGAACCCCAAAGGCCACCTTTCATCTGACACCCAGACCCTGGGGAAAGGACTTCTTTTTCCCATGGCAAATGGCCTCCCTTGGCAGCCACTCACCCTGGCAGAAAGTGGGAGCCTAGCTAGAATGATGCAATCGTTGCTGGATTTTTCCAAAAGAAAAGCTGCCAGCAACTAGGGCCCTGGAAGTACTTAGAGCCTCAAACGCCACCTTGAACATATTCCTGAGACCCTGGGGAAAGGACTTCGTTTTTCCCATGGAAAATGGCCTTCATTTGTGGCCACTTGGCCTGGCAGGCAGGGCAGTGCCAAGCCAGGAATCTACAAACTCTGCTGGATCCTTCCAGAACGAAAGCTGCCAGCAACTAGGACCCTGCAAGTCCTTACAGCCCCAGATGCCACCAGTCATCTGACACCCAGAGCCTGGGCCAATGACTTCGTTTTCCCCATGGAAAATGGCCTCCATTTCTGGCCACTCGCCCTGACCAAGAGGGTGGTGCCCAGCAAGAAATTTGCAAGCTTTGCTGGATTGCTCCAAATCTAAAGCTACCACTTGTTGTTGTTCTATTTCTCTAGAGTCCCATCATGCTGTTCTCAGATTGCTAAAGTCCATACCTCCTCGGTGTGTTCTTATGGCTGCAGATCTTCACAGCACAGACGCTTTCTTCTGCATGCTGTTCTTTCCCAGTTCAGGGCTCCTTCAAGGCTCTCCCTGAATGGCTACGCCGCCCCCTTTTATCCCAGTTCTCTTCAATGCTCACAGCTGCAGCCCATCAAGGACAACCAGGACCTGTGGGACAGATATTCAAATAGAATCCATTTCCTCTACTCTAGCCAGTAAGTACTACCCTACAAGTCCTCAGAACCCCAAAGGCCACCTTTCATCTGACACCCAGACCCTGGGGAAAGGACTTCTTTTTCCCATGGCAAATGGCCTCCCTTGGCAGCCACTCACCCTGGCAGAAAGTGGGAGCCTAGCTAGAATGATGCAATCGTTGCTGGATTTTTCCAAAAGAAAAGCTGCCAGCAACTAGGGCCCTGGAAGTACTTAGAGCCTCAAACGCCACCTTGAACATATTCCTGAGACCCTGGGGAAAGGACTTCGTTTTTCCCATGGAAAATGGCCTTCATTTGTGGCCACTTGGCCTGGCAGGCAGGGCAGTGCCAAGCCAGGAATCTACAAACTGTGCTGGATCCTTCCAGAACGAAAGCTGCCAGCAACTAGGACCCTGCAAGTCCTTAGAGCCCCAGATGCCACCAGTCATCTGACACCCAGAGCCTGGGCCAATGACTTCGTTTTCCCCATGGAAAATGGCCTCCATTTCTGGCCACTCGCCCTGACCAAGAGGGTGGTGCCCAGCAAGAAATTTGCAAGCTTTGCTGGATTGCTCCAAATCGAAAGCTGCCACTTGTTGTTGTTCTATTTCTCTAGAGTCCCATCATGCTGTTCTCAGATTGCTAAAGTCCATACCTCCTCGGTGTGTTCTTATGGCTGCAGATCTTCACAGCACAGACGCTTTCTTCTGCATGCTGTTCTTTCCCAGTTCAGGGCTCCTTCAAGGCTCTCCCTGAATGGCTAAGCCGCCCCCTTTTATCCCAGTTCTCTTCAATGCTCACAGCTGCAGCCCATCAAGGACAACCAGGACCTGTGGGGCAAAGCCTCTAGACAGATATTCAAATAGAATCCATTTCCTCTACTCTAGCCAGTAAGTACTACCCTACAAGTCCTCAGAACCCCAAAGGCCACCTTTCATCTGACACCCAGACCCTGGGGAAAGGACTTCTTTTTCCCATGGCAAATGGCCTCCCTTGGCAGCCACTCACCCTGGCAGAAAGTGGGAGCCTAGCTAGAATGATGCAATCGTTGCTGGATTTTTCCAAAAGAAAAGCTGGCAGCAACTAGGGCCCTGGAAGTACTTAGAGCCTCAAACGCCACCTTGAACATATTCCTGAGACCCTGGGGAAAGGACTTCGTTTTTCCCATGGGAAATGGCCTTCATTTGTGGCCACTTGGCCTGGCAGGCAGGGCAGTGCCAAGCCAGGAATCTACAAACTCTGCTGGATCCTTCCAGAACGAAAGCTGCCAGCAACTAGGACCCTGCAAGTCCTTAGAGCCCCAGATGCCACCAGTCATCTGACACCCAGAGCCTGGGCCAATGACTTCGTTTTCCCCATGGAAAATGGCCTCCATTTCTGGCCACTCGCCCTGACCAAGAGGGTGGTGCCCAGCAAGAAATTTGCAAGCTTTGCTGGATTGCTCCAAATCGAAAGCTACCACTTGTTGTTGTTCTATTTCTCTAGAGTCCCATCATGCTGTTCTCAGATTGCTAAAGTCCATACCTCCTCGGTGTGTTCTTATGGCTGCAGATCTTCACAGCACAGACGCTTTCTTCTGCATGCTGTTCTTTCCCAGTTCAGGGCTCCTTCAAGGCTCTCCCTGAATGGCTACGCCGCCCCCTTTTATCCCAGTTCTCTTCAATGCTCACAGCTGCAGCCCATCAAGGACAACCAGGACCTGTGGGGCAAAGCCTCTAGACAGATATTCAAATAGAATCCATTTCCTCTACTCTAGCCAGTAAGTACTACCCTACAAGTCCTCAGAACCCCAAAGGCCACCTTTCATCTGACACCCAGACCCTGGGGAAAGGACTTCTTTTTCCCATGGCAAATGGCCTCCCTTGGCAGCCACTCACCCTGGCAGAAAGTGGGAGCCTAGCTAGAATGATGCAATCGTTGCTGGATTTTTCCAAAAGAAAAGCTGCCAGCAACTAGGGCCCTGGAAGTACTTAGAGCCTCAAACGCCACCTTGAACATATTACTGAGACCCTGGGGAAAGGACTTCGTTTTTCCCATGGAAAATGGCCTTCATTTGTGGCCACTTGGCCTGGCAGGCAGGGCAGTGCCAAGCCAGGAATCTACAAACTGTGCTGGATCCTTCCAGAACGAAAGCTGCCAGCAACTAGGACCCTGCAAGTCCTTACAGCCCCAGATGCCACCAGTCATCTGACACCCAGAGCCTGGGCCAATGACTTCGTTTTCCCCATGGAAAATGGCCTCCATTTCTGGCCACTCGCCCTGACCAAGAGGGTGGTGCCCAGCAAGAAATTTGCAAGCTTTGCTGGATTGCTCCAAATCGAAAGCTGCCACTTGTTGTTGTTCTATTTCTCTAGAGTCCCATCATGCTGTTCTCAGATTGCTAAAGTCCATACCTCCTCGGTGTGTTCTTATGGCTGCAGATCTTCACAGCACAGACGCTTTCTTCTGCATGCTGTTCTTTCCCAGTTCAGGGCTCCTTCAAGGCTCTCCCTGAATGGCTAAGCCGCCCCCTTTTATCCCAGTTCTCTTCAATGCTCACAGCTGCAGCCCATCAAGGACAACCAGGACCTGTGGGACAGATATTCAAATAGAATCCATTTCCTCTACTCTAGCCAGTAAGTACTACCCTACAAGTCCTCAGAACCCCAAAGGCCACCTTTCATCTGACACCCAGACCCTGGGGAAAGGACTTCTTTTTCCCATGGCAAATGGCCTCCCTTGGCAGCCACTCACCCTGGCAGAAAGTGGGAGCCTAGCTAGAATGATGCAATCGTTGCTGGATTTTTCCAAAAGAAAAGCTGGCAGCAACTAGGGCCCTGGAAGTACTTAGAGCCTCAAACGCCACCTTGAACATATTCCTGAGACCCTGGGGAAAGGACTTCGTTTTTCCCATGGAAAATGGCCTTCATTTCTGGCCACTCTGCCTGGCAGGCAGGGCAGTGCCAAGCCAGGAATCTACAAACTCTGCTGGATCCTTCCAGAACGAAAGCTGCCAGCAACTAGGACCCTGCAAGTCCTTACAGCCCCAGATGCCACCAGTCATCTGACACCCAGAGCCTGGGCCAATGACTTCGTTTTCCCCATGGAAAATGGCCTCCATTTCTGGCCACTCGCCCTGACCAAGAGGGTGGTGCCCAGCAAGAAATTTGCAAGCTTTGCTGGATTGCTCCAAATCTAAAGCTGCCACTTGTTGTTGTTCTATTTCTCTAGAGTCCCATCATGCTGTTCTCAGATTGCTAAAGTCCATACCTCCTCGGTGTGTTCTTATGGCTGCAGATCTTCACAGCACAGACGCTTTCTTCTGCATGCTGTTCTTTCCCAGTTCAGGGCTCCTTCAAGGCTCTCCCTGAATGGCTAAGCCGCCCCCTTTTATCCCAGTTCTCTTCAATGCTCACAGCTGCAGCCCATCAAGGACAACCAGGACCTGTGGGACAGATATTCAAATAGAATCCATTTCCTCTACTCTAGCCAGTAAGTACTACCCTACAAGTCCTCAGAACCCCAAAGGCCACCTTTCATCTGACACCCAGACCCTGGGGAAAGGACTTCTTTTTCCCATGGCAAATGGCCTCCCTTGGCAGCCACTCACCCTGGCAGAAAGTGGGAGCCTAGCTAGAATGATGCAATCGTTGCTGGATTTTTCCAAAAGAAAAGCTGCCAGCAACTAGGGCCCTGGAAGTACTTAGAGCCTCAAACGCCACCTTGAACATATTCCTGAGACCCTGGGGAAAGGACTTCGTTTTTCCCATGGAAAATGGCCTTCATTTGTGGCCACTTGGCCTGGCAGGCAGGGCAGTGCCAAGCCAGGAATCTACAAACTCTGCTGGATCCTTCCAGAACGAAAGCTGCCAGCAACTAGGACCCTGCAAGTCCTTAGAGCCCCAGATGCCACCAGTCATCTGACACCCAGAGCCTGGGCCAATGACTTCGTTTTCCCCATGGAAAATGGCCTCCATTTCTGGCCACTCGCCCTGACCAAGAGGGTGGTGCCCAGCAAGAAATTTGCAAGCTTTGCTGGATTGCTCCAAATCGAAAGCTGCCACTTCTTGTTGTTCTATTTCTCTAGAGTCCCATCATGCTGTTCTCAGATTGCTAAAGTCCATACCTCCTCGGTGTGTTCTTATGGCTGCAGATCTTCACAGCACAGACGCTTTCTTCTGCATGCTGTTCTTTCCCAGTTCAGGGCTCCTTCAAGGCTCTCCCTGAATGGCTAAGCCGCCCCCTTTTATCCCAGTTCTCTTCAATGCTCACAGCTGCAGCCCATCAAGGACAACCAGGACCTGTGGGGCAAAGCCTCTAGACAGATATTCAAATAGAATCCATTTCCTCTACTCTAGCCAGTAAGTAGTACCCTACAAGTCCTCAGAACCCCAAAGGCCACCTTTCATCTGACACCCAGACCCTGGGGAAAGGACTTCTTTTTCCCATGGCAAATGGCCTCCCTTGGCAGCCACTCACCCTGGCAGAAAGTGGGAGCCTAGCTAGAATGATGCAATCGTTGCTGGATTTTTCCAAAAGAAAAGCTGCCAGCAACTAGGGCCCTGGAAGTACTTAGAGCCTCAAACGCCACCTTGAACATATTACTGAGACCCTGGGGAAAGGACTTCTTTTTCCCATGGAAAATGGCCTTCATTTGTGGCCACTTGGCCTGGCAGGCAGGGCAGTGCCAAGCCAGGAATCTACAAACTCTGCTGGATCCTTCCAGAACGAAAGCTGCCAGCAACTAGGACCCTGCAAGTCCTTAGAGCCCCAGATGCCACCAGTCATCTGACACCCAGAGCCTGGGCCAATGACTTCGTTTTCCCCATGGAAAATGGCCTCCATTTCTGGCCACTCGCCCTGACCAAGAGGGTGGTGCCCAGCAAGAAATTTGCAAGCTTTGCTGGATTGCTCCAAATCGAAAGCTGCCACTTGTTGTTGTTCTATTTCTCTAGAGTCCCATCATGCTGTTCTCAGATTGCTAAAGTCCATACCTCCTCGGTGTGTTCTTATGGCTGCAGATCTTCACAGCACAGACGCTTTCTTCTGCATGCTGTTCTTTCCCAGTTCAGGGCTCCTTCAAGGCTCTCCCTGAATGGCTACGCCGCCCCCTTTTATCCCAGTTCTCTTCAATGCTCACAGCTGCAGCCCATCAAGGACAACCAGGACCTGTGGGACAGATATTCAAATAGAATCCATTTCCTCTACTCTAGCCAGTAAGTACTACCCTACAAGTCCTCAGAACCCCAAAGGCCACCTTTCATCTGACACCCAGACCCTGGGGAAAGGACTTCTTTTTCCCATGGCAAATGGCCTCCCTTGGCAGCCACTCACCCTGGCAGAAAGTGGGAGCCTAGCTAGAATGATGCAATCGTTGCTGGATTTTTCCAAAAGAAAAGCTGGCAGCAACTAGGGCCCTGGAAGTACTTAGAGCCTCAAACGCCACCTTGAACATATTACTGAGACCCTGGGGAAAGGACTTCGTTTTTCCCATGGAAAATGGCCTTCATTTGTGGCCACTTGGCCTGGCAGGCAGGGCAGTGCCAAGCCAGGAATCTACAAACTGTGTTGGATCCTTCCAGAACGAAAGCTGCCAGCAACTAGGACCCTGCAAGTCCTTACAGCCCCAGATGCCACCAGTCATCTGACACCCAGAGCCTGGGCCAATGACTTCGTTTTCCCCATGGAAAATGGCCTCCATTTCTGGCCACTCGCCCTGACCAAGAGGGTGGTGCCCAGCAAGAAATTTGCAAGCTTTGCTGGATTGCTCCAAATCTAAAGCTACCACTTGTTGTTGTTCTATTTCTCTAGAGTCCCATCATGCTGTTCTCAGATTGCTAAAGTCCATACCTCCTCGGTGTGTTCTTATGGCTGCAGATCTTCACAGCACAGACGCTTTCTTCTGCATGCTGTTCTTTCCCAGTTCAGGGCTCCTTCAAGGCTCTCCCTGAATGGCTAAGCCGCCCCCTTTTATCCCAGTTCTCTTCAATGCTCACAGCTGCAGCCCATCAAGGACAACCAGGACCTGTGGGGCAAAGCCTCTAGACAGATATTCAAATAGAATCCATTTCCTCTACTCTAGCCAGTAAGTACTACCCTACAAGTCCTCAGAACCCCAAAGGCCACCTTTCATCTGACACCCAGACCCTGGGGAAAGGACTTCTTTTTCCCATGGCAAATGGCCTCCCTTGGCAGCCACTCACCCTGGCAGAAAGTGGGAGCCTAGCTAGAATGATGCAATCGTTGCTGGATTTTTCCAAAAGAAAAGCTGGCAGCAACTAGGGCCCTGGAAGTACTTAGAGCCTCAAACGCCACCTTGAACATATTACTGAGACCCTGGGGAAAGGACTTCGTTTTTCCCATGGAAAATGGCCTTCATTTGTGGCCACTTGGCCTGGCAGGCAGGGCAGTGCCAAGCCAGGAATCTACAAACTGTGCTGGATCCTTCCAGAACGAAAGCTGCCAGCAACTAGGACCCTGCAAGTCCTTACAGCCCCAGATGCCACCAGTCATCTGACACCCAGAGCCTGGGCCAATGACTTCGTTTTCCCCATGGAAAATGGCCTCCATTTCTGGCCACTCGCCCTGACCAAGAGGGTGGTGCCCAGCAAGAAATTTGCAAGCTTTGCTGGATTGCTCCAAATCGAAAGCTGCCACTTGTTGTTGTTCTATTTCTCTAGAGTCCCATCATGCTGTTCTCAGATTGCTAAAGTCCATACCTCCTCGGTGTGTTCTTATGGCTGCAGATCTTCACAGCACAGACGCTTTCTTCTGCATGCTGTTCTTTCCCAGTTCAGGGCTCCTTCAAGGCTCTCCCTGAATGGCTAAGCCGCCCCCTTTTATCCCAGTTCTCTTCAATGCTCACAGCTGCAGCCCATCAAGGACAACCAGGACCTGTGGGACAGATATTCAAATAGAATCCATTTCCTCTACTCTAGCCAGTAAGTACTACCCTACAAGTCCTCAGAACCCCAAAGGCCACCTTTCATCTGACACCCAGACCCTGGGGAAAGGACTTCTTTTTCCCATGGCAAATGGCCTCCCTTGGCAGCCACTCACCCTGGCAGAAAGTGGGAGCCTAGCTAGAATGATGCAATCGTTGCTGGATTTTTCCAAAAGAAAAGCTGGCAGCAACTAGGGCCCTGGAAGTACTTAGAGCCTCAAACGCCACCTTGAACATATTCCTGAGACCCTGGGGAAAGGACTTCGTTTTTCCCATGGAAAATGGCCTTCATTTCTGGCCACTCTGCCTGGCAGGCAGGGCAGTGCCAAGCCAGGAATCTACAAACTCTGCTGGATCCTTCCAGAACGAAAGCTGCCAGCAACTAGGACCCTGCAAGTCCTTACAGCCCCAGATGCCACCAGTCATCTGACACCCAGAGCCTGGGCCAATGACTTCGTTTTCCCCATGGAAAATGGCCTCCATTTCTGGCCACTCGCCCTGACCAAGAGGGTGGTGCCCAGCAAGAAATTTGCAAGCTTTGCTGGATTGCTCCAAATCTAAAGCTGCCACTTGTTGTTGTTCTATTTCTCTAGAGTCCCATCATGCTGTTCTCAGATTGCTAAAGTCCATACCTCCTCGGTGTGTTCTTATGGCTGCAGATCTTCACAGCACAGACGCTTTCTTCTGCATGCTGTTCTTTCCCAGTTCAGGGCTCCTTCAAGGCTCTCCCTGAATGGCTAAGCCGCCCCCTTTTATCCCAGTTCTCTTCAATGCTCACAGCTGCAGCCCATCAAGGACAACCAGGACCTGTGGGACAGATATTCAAATAGAATCCATTTCCTCTACTCTAGCCAGTAAGTAGTACCCTACAAGTCCTCAGAACCCCAAAGGCCACCTTTCATCTGACACCCAGACCCTGGGGAAAGGACTTCTTTTTCCCATGGCAAATGGCCTCCCTTGGCAGCCACTCACCCTGGCAGAAAGTGGGAGCCTAGCTAGAATGATGCAATCGTTGCTGGATTTTTCCAAAAGAAAAGCTGCCAGCAACTAGGGCCCTGGAAGTACTTAGAGCCTCAAACGCCACCTTGAACATATTCCTGAGACCCTGGGGAAAGGACTTCGTTTTTCCCATGGAAAATGGCCTTCATTTGTGGCCACTTGGCCTGGCAGGCAGGGCAGTGCCAAGCCAGGAATCTACAAACTGTGCTGGATCCTTCCAGAACGAAAGCTGCCAGCAACTAGGACCCTGCAAGTCCTTACAGCCCCAGATGCCACCAGTCATCTGACACCCAGAGCCTGGGCCAATGACTTCGTTTTCCCCATGGAAAATGGCCTCCATTTCTGGCCACTCGCCCTGACCAAGAGGGTGGTGCCCAGCAAGAAATTTGCAAGCTTTGCTGGATTGCTCCAAATCTAAAGCTGCCACTTGTTGTTGTTCTATTTCTCTAGAGTCCCATCATGCTGTTCTCAGATTGCTAAAGTCCATACCTCCTCGGTGTGTTCTTATGGCTGCAGATCTTCACAGCACAGACGCTTTCTTCTGCATGCTGTTCTTTCCCAGTTCAGGGCTCCTTCAAGGCTCTCCCTGAATGGCTACGCCGCCCCCTTTTATCCCAGTTCTCTTCAATGCTCACAGCTGCAGCCCATCAAGGACAACCAGGACCTGTGGGACAGATATTCAAATAGAATCCATTTCCTCTACTCTAGCCAGTAAGTACTACCCTACAAGTCCTCAGAACCCCAAAGGCCACCTTTCATCTGACACCCAGACCCTGGGGAAAGGACTTCTTTTTCCCATGGCAAATGGCCTCCCTTGGCAGCCACTCACCCTGGCAGAAAGTGGGAGCCTAGCTAGAATGATGCAATCGTTGCTGGATTTTTCCAAAAGAAAAGCTGGCAGCAACTAGGGCCCTGGAAGTACTTAGAGCCTCAAACGCCACCTTGAACATATTCCTGAGACCCTGGGGAAAGGACTTCGTTTTTCCCATGGAAAATGGCCTTCATTTCTGGCCACTCTGCCTGGCAGGCAGGGCAGTGCCAAGCCAGGAATCTACAAACTCTGCTGGATCCTTCCAGAACGAAAGCTGCCAGCAACTAGGACCCTGCAAGTCCTTAGAGCCCCAGATGCCACCAGTCATCTGACACCCAGAGCCTGGGCCAATGACTTTGTTTTCCCCATGGAAAATGGCCTCCATTTCTGGCCACTCGCCCTGACCAAGAGGGTGGTGCCCAGCAAGAAATTTGCAAGCTTTGCTGGATTGCTCCAAATCTAAAGCTGCCACTTGTTGTTGTTCTATTTCTCTAGAGTCCCATCATGCTGTTCTCAGATTGCTAAAGTCCATACCTCCTCGGTGTGTTCTTATGGCTGCAGATCTTCACAGCACAGACGCTTTCTTCTGCATGCTGTTCTTTCCCAGTTCAGGGCTCCTTCAAGGCTCTCCCTGAATGGCTAAGCCGCCCCCTTTTATCCCAGTTCTCTTCAATGCTCACAGCTGCAGCCCATCAAGGACAACCAGGACCTGTGGGACAGATATTCAAATAGAATCCATTTCCTCTACTCTAGCCAGTAAGTACTACCCTACAAGTCCTCAGAACCCCAAAGGCCACCTTTCATCTGACACCCAGACCCTGGGGAAAGGACTTCTTTTTCCCATGGCAAATGGCCTCCCTTGGCAGCCACTCACCCTGGCAGAAAGTGGGAGCCTAGCTAGAATGATGCAATCGTTGCTGGATTTTTCCAAAAGAAAAGCTGGCAGCAACTAGGGCCCTGGAAGTACTTAGAGCCTCAAACGCCACCTTGAACATATTACTGAGACCCTGGGGAAAGGACTTCGTTTTTCCCATGGAAAATGGCCTTCATTTGTGGCCACTTGGCCTGGCAGGCAGGGCAGTGCCAAGCCAGGAATCTACAAACTGTGCTGGATCCTTCCAGAACGAAAGCTGCCAGCAACTAGGACCCTGCAAGTCCTTACAGCCCCAGATGCCACCAGTCATCTGACACCCAGAGCCTGGGCCAATGACTTCGTTTTCCCCATGGAAAATGGCCTCCATTTCTGGCCACTCGCCCTGACCAAGAGGGTGGTGCCCAGCAAGAAATTTGCAAGCTTTGCTGGATTGCTCCAAATCGAAAGCTGCCACTTGTTGTTGTTCTATTTCTCTAGAGTCCCATCATGCTGTTCTCAGATTGCTAAAGTCCATACCTCCTCGGTGTGTTCTTATGGCTGCAGATCTTCACAGCACAGACGCTTTCTTCTGCATGCTGTTCTTTCCCAGTTCAGGGCTCCTTCAAGGCTCTCCCTGAATGGCTACGCCGCCCCCTTTTATCCCAGTTCTCTTCAATGCTCACAGCTGCAGCCCATCAAGGACAACCAGGACCTGTGGGGCAAAGCCTCTAGACAGATATTCAAATAGAATCCATTTCCTCTACTCTAGCCAGTAAGTACTACCCTACAAGTCCTCAGAACCCCAAAGGCCACCTTTCATCTGACACCCAGACCCTGGGGAAAGGACTTCTTTTTCCCATGGCAAATGGCCTCCCTTGGCAGCCACTCACCCTGGCAGAAAGTGGGAGCCTAGCTAGAATGATGCAATCGTTGCTGGATTTTTCCAAAAGAAAAGCTGGCAGCAACTAGGGCCCTGGAAGTACTTAGAGCCTCAAACGCCACCTTGAACATATTCCTGAGACCCTGGGGAAAGGACTTCGTTTTTCCCATGGGAAATGGCCTTCATTTGTGGCCACTTGGCCTGGCAGGCAGGGCAGTGCCAAGCCAGGAATCTACAAACTGTGCTGGATCCTTCCAGAACGAAAGCTGCCAGCAACTAGGACCCTGCAAGTCCTTACAGCCCCAGATGCCACCAGTCATCTGACACCCAGAGCCTGGGCCAATGACTTCGTTTTCCCCATGGAAAATTGCCTCCATTTCTGGCCACTCGCCCTGACCAAGAGGGTGGTGCCCAGCAAGAAATTTGCAAGCTTTGCTGGATTGCTCCAAATCGAAAGCTACCACTTGTTGTTGTTCTATTTCTCTAGAGTCCCATCATGCTGTTCTCAGATTGCTAAAGTCCATACCTCCTCGGTGTGTTCTTATGGCTGCAGATCTTCACAGCACAGACGCTTTCTTCTGCATGCTGTTCTTTCCCAGTTCAGGGCTCCTTCAAGGCTCTCCCTGAATGGCTACGCCGCCCCCTTTTATCCCAGTTCTCTTCAATGCTCACAGCTGCAGCCCATCAAGGACAACCAGGACCTGTGGGACAGATATTCAAATAGAATCCATTTCCTCTACTCTAGCCAGTAAGTACTACCC
This sequence comes from Agelaius phoeniceus, assembly GCF_051311805.1. Lineage (NCBI taxonomy): Eukaryota > Metazoa > Chordata > Aves > Passeriformes > Icteridae > Agelaius > Agelaius phoeniceus. The sequence goes on from NW_027509959.1 coordinate 64,852, forward strand.
TACAAGTCCTCAGAACCCCAAAGGCCACCTTTCATCTGACACCCAGACCCTGGGGAAAGGACTTCTTTTTCCCATGGCAAATGGCCTCCCTTGGCAGCCACTCACCCTGGCAGAAAGTGGGAGCCTAGCTAGAATGATGCAATCGTTGCTGGATTTTTCCAAAAGAAAAGCTGGCAGCAACTAGGGCCCTGGAAGTACTTAGAGCCTCAAACGCCACCTTGAACATATTCCTGAGACCCTGGGGAAAGGACTTCGTTTTTCCCATGGGAAATGGCCTTCATTTCTGGCCACTTGGCCTGGCAGGCAGGGCAGTGCCAAGCCAGGAATCTACAAACTCTGCTGGATCCTTCCAGAACGAAAGCTGCCAGCAACTAGGACCCTGCAAGTCCTTAGAGCCCCAGATGCCACCAGTCATCTGACACCCAGAGCCTGGGCCAATGACTTCGTTTTCCCCATGGAAAATGGCCTCCATTTCTGGCCACTCGCCCTGACCAAGAGGGTGGTGCCCAGCAAGAAATTTGCAAGCTTTGCTGGATTGCTCCAAATCGAAAGCTACCACTTGTTGTTGTTCTATTTCTCTAGAGTCCCATCATGCTGTTCTCAGATTGCTAAAGTCCATACCTCCTTGGTGTGTTCTTATGGCTGCAGATCTTCACAGCACAGACGCTTTCTTCTGCATGCTGTTCTTTCCCAGTTCAGGGCTCCTTCAAGGCTCTCCCTGAATGGCTAAGCCGCCCCCTTTTATCCCAGTTCTCTTCAATGCTCACAGCTGCAGCCCATCAAGGACAACCAGGACCTGTGGGACAGATATTCAAATAGAATCCATTTCCTCTACTCTAGCCAGTAAGTAGTACCCTACAAGTCCTCAGAACCCCAAAGGCCACCTTTCATCTGACACCCAGACCCTGGGGAAAGGACTTCTTTTTCCCATGGCAAATGGCCTCCCTTGGCAGCCACTCACCCTGGCAGAAAGTGGGAGCCTAGCTAGAATGATGCAATCGTTGCTGGATTTTTCCAAAAGAAAAGCTGCCAGCAACTAGGGCCCTGGAAGTACTTAGAGCCTCAAACGCCACCTTGAACATATTCCTGAGACCCTGGGGAAAGGACTTCGTTTTTCCCATGGAAAATGGCCTTCATTTGTGGCCACTTGGCCTGGCAGGCAGGGCAGTGCCAAGCCAGGAATCTACAAACTGTGCTGGATCCTTCCAGAACGAAAGCTGCCAGCAACTAGGACCCTGCAAGTCCTTACAGCCCCAGATGCCACCAGTCATCTGACACCCAGAGCCTGGGCCAATGACTTCGTTTTCCCCATGGAAAATGGCCTCCATTTCTGGCCACTCGCCCTGACCAAGAGGGTGGTGCCCAGCAAGAAATTTGCAAGCTTTGCTGGATTGCTCCAAATCGAAAGCTGCCACTTGTTGTTGTTCTATTTCTCTAGAGTCCCATCATGCTGTTCTCAGATTGCTAAAGTCCATACCTCCTCGGTGTGTTCTTATGGCTGCAGATCTTCACAGCACAGACGCTTTCTTCTGCATGCTGTTCTTTCCCAGTTCAGGGCTCCTTCAAGGCTCTCCCTGAATGGCTACGCCGCCCCCTTTTATCCCAGTTCTCTTCAATGCTCACAGCTGCAGCCCATCAAGGACAACCAGGACCTGTGGGGCAAAGCCTCTAGACAGATATTCAAATAGAATCCATTTCCTCTACTCTAGCCAGTAAGTACTACCCTACAAGTCCTCAGAACCCCAAAGGCCACCTTTCATCTGACACCCAGACCCTGGGGAAAGGACTTCTTTTTCCCATGGCAAATGGCCTCCCTTGGCAGCCACTCACCCTGGCAGAAAGTGGGAGCCTAGCTAGAATGATGCAATCGTTGCTGGATTTTTCCAAAAGAAAAGCTGCCAGCAACTAGGGCCCTGGAAGTACTTAGAGCCTCAAACGCCACCTTGAACATATTCCTGAGACCCTGGGGAAAGGACTTCGTTTTTCCCATGGGAAATGGCCTTCATTTGTGGCCACTTGGCCTGGCAGGCAGGGCAGTGCCAAGCCAGGAATCTACAAACTGTGCTGGATCCTTCCAGAACGAAAGCTGCCAGCAACTAGGACCCTGCAAGTCCTTACAGCCCCAGATGCCACCAGTCATCTGACACCCAGAGCCTGGGCCAATGACTTCGTTTTCCCCATGGAAAATTGCCTCCATTTCTGGCCACTCGCCCTGACCAAGAGGGTGGTGCCCAGCAAGAAATTTGCAAGCTTTGCTGGATTGCTCCAAATCGAAAGCTACCACTTGTTGTTGTTCTATTTCTCTAGAGTCCCATCATGCTGTTCTCAGATTGCTAAAGTCCATACCTCCTCGGTGTGTTCTTATGGCTGCAGATCTTCACAGCACAGACGCTTTCTTCTGCATGCTGTTCTTTCCCAGTTCAGGGCTCCTTCAAGGCTCTCCCTGAATGGCTACGCCGCCCCCTTTTATCCCAGTTCTCTTCAATGCTCACAGCTGCAGCCCATCAAGGACAACCAGGACCTGTGGGACAGATATTCAAATAGAATCCATTTCCTCTACTCTAGCCAGTAAGTACTACCCTACAAGTCCTCAGAACCCCAAAGGCCACCTTTCATCTGACACCCAGACCCTGGGGAAAGGACTTCTTTTTCCCATGGCAAATGGCCTCCCTTGGCAGCCACTCACCCTGGCAGAAAGTGGGAGCCTAGCTAGAATGATGCAATCGTTGCTGGATTTTTCCAAAAGAAAAGCTGGCAGCAACTAGGGCCCTGGAAGTACTTAGAGCCTCAAACGCCACCTTGAACATATTCCTGAGACCCTGGGGAAAGGACTTCGTTTTTCCCATGGGAAATGGCCTTCATTTGTGGCCACTTGGCCTGGCAGGCAGGGCAGTGCCAAGCCAGGAATCTACAAACTCTGCTGGATCCTTCCAGAACGAAAGCTGCCAGCAACTAGGACCCTGCAAGTCCTTAGAGCCCCAGATGCCACCAGTCATCTGACACCCAGAGCCTGGGCCAATGACTTCGTTTTCCCCATGGAAAATGGCCTCCATTTCTGGCCACTCGCCCTGACCAAGAGGGTGGTGCCCAGCAAGAAATTTGCAAGCTTTGCTGGATTGCTCCAAATCGAAAGCTACCACTTGTTGTTGTTCTATTTCTCTAGAGTCCCATCATGCTGTTCTCAGATTGCTAAAGTCCATACCTCCTCGGTGTGTTCTTATGGCTGCAGATCTTCACAGCACAGACGCTTTCTTCTGCATGCTGTTCTTTCCCAGTTCAGGGCTCCTTCAAGGCTCTCCCTGAATGGCTAAGCCGCCCCCTTTTATCCCAGTTCTCTTCAATGCTCACAGCTGCAGCCCATCAAGGACAACCAGGACCTGTGGGACAGATATTCAAATAGAATCCATTTCCTCTACTCTAGCCAGTAAGTAGTACCCTACAAGTCCTCAGAACCCCAAAGGCCACCTTTCATCTGACACCCAGACCCTGGGGAAAGGACTTCTTTTTCCCATGGCAAATGGCCTCCCTTGGCAGCCACTCACCCTGGCAGAAAGTGGGAGCCTAGCTAGAATGATGCAATCGTTGCTGGATTTTTCCAAAAGAAAAGCTGGCAGCAACTAGGGCCCTGGAAGTACTTAGAGCCTCAAACGCCACCTTGAACATATTCCTGAGACCCTGGGGAAAGGACTTCGTTTTTCCCATGGAAAATGGCCTTCATTTGTGGCCACTTGGCCTGGCAGGCAGGGCAGTGCCAAGCCAGGAATCTACAAACTGTGCTGGATCCTTCCAGAACGAAAGCTGCCAGCAACTAGGACCCTGCAAGTCCTTACAGCCCCAGATGCCACCAGTCATCTGACACCCAGAGCCTGGGCCAATGACTTCGTTTTCCCCATGGAAAATGGCCTCCATTTCTGGCCACTCGCCCTGACCAAGAGGGTGGTGCCCAGCAAGAAATTTGCAAGCTTTGCTGGATTGCTCCAAATCGAAAGCTGCCACTTGTTGTTGTTCTATTTCTCTAGAGTCCCATCATGCTGTTCTCAGATTGCTAAAGTCCATACCTCCTCGGTGTGTTCTTATGGCTGCAGATCTTCACAGCACAGACGCTTTCTTCTGCATGCTGTTCTTTCCCAGTTCAGGGCTCCTTCAAGGCTCTCCCTGAATGGCTAAGCCGCCCCCTTTTATCCCAGTTCTCTTCAATGCTCACAGCTGCAGCCCATCAAGGACAACCAGGACCTGTGGGGCAAAGCCTCTAGACAGATATTCAAATAGAATCCATTTCCTCTACTCTAGCCAGTAAGTACTACCCTACAAGTCCTCAGAACCCCAAAGGCCACCTTTCATCTGACACCCAGACCCTGGGGAAAGGACTTCTTTTTCCCATGGCAAATGGCCTCCCTTGGCAGCCACTCACCCTGGCAGAAAGTGGGAGCCTAGCTAGAATGATGCAATCGTTGCTGGATTTTTCCAAAAGAAAAGCTGGCAGCAACTAGGGCCCTGGAAGTACTTAGAGCCTCAAACGCCACCTTGAACATATTCCTGAGACCCTGGGGAAAGGACTTCGTTTTTCCCATGGGAAATGGCCTTCATTTGTGGCCACTTGGCCTGGCAGGCAGGGCAGTGCCAAGCCAGGAATCTACAAACTCTGCTGGATCCTTCCAGAACGAAAGCTGCCAGCAACTAGGACCCTGCAAGTCCTTAGAGCCCCAGATGCCACCAGTCATCTGACACCCAGAGCCTGGGCCAATGACTTCGTTTTCCCCATGGAAAATGGCCTCCATTTCTGGCCACTCGCCCTGACCAAGAGGGTGGTGCCCAGCAAGAAATTTGCAAGCTTTGCTGGATTGCTCCAAATCGAAAGCTACCACTTGTTGTTGTTCTATTTCTCTAGAGTCCCATCATGCTGTTCTCAGATTGCTAAAGTCCATACCTCCTCGGTGTGTTCTTATGGCTGCAGATCTTCACAGCACAGACGCTTTCTTCTGCATGCTGTTCTTTCCCAGTTCAGGGCTCCTTCAAGGCTCTCCCTGAATGGCTACGCCGCCCCCTTTTATCCCAGTTCTCTTCAATGCTCACAGCTGCAGCCCATCAAGGACAACCAGGACCTGTGGGACAGATATTCAAATAGAATCCATTTCCTCTACTCTAGCCAGTAAGTAGTACCCTACAAGTCCTCAGAACCCCAAAGGCCACCTTTCATCTGACACCCAGACCCTGGGGAAAGGACTTCTTTTTCCCATGGCAAATGGCCTCCCTTGGCAGCCACTCACCCTGGCAGAAAGTGGGAGCCTAGCTAGAATGATGCAATCGTTGCTGGATTTTTCCAAAAGAAAAGCTGCCAGCAACTAGGGCCCTGGAAGTACTTAGAGCCTCAAACGCCACCTTGAACATATTCCTGAGACCCTGGGGAAAGGACTTCGTTTTTCCCATGGAAAATGGCCTTCATTTCTGGCCACTCTGCCTGGCAGGCAGGGCAGTGCCAAGCCAGGAATCTACAAACTCTGCTGGATCCTTCCAGAACGAAAGCTGCCAGCAACTAGGACCCTGCAAGTCCTTAGAGCCCCAGATGCCACCAGTCATCTGACACCCAGAGCCTGGGCCAATGACTTCGTTTTCCCCATGGAAAATGGCCTCCATTTCTGGCCACTCGCCCTGACCAAGAGGGTGGTGCCCAGCAAGAAATTTGCAAGCTTTGCTGGATTGCTCCAAATCTAAAGCTGCCACTTGTTGTTGTTCTATTTCTCTAGAGTCCCATCATGCTGTTCTCAGATTGCTAAAGTCCATACCTCCTCGGTGTGTTCTTATGGCTGCAGATCTTCACAGCACAGACGCTTTCTTCTGCATGCTGTTCTTTCCCAGTTCAGGGCTCCTTCAAGGCTCTCCCTGAATGGCTAAGCCGCCCCCTTTTATCCCAGTTCTCTTCAATGCTCACAGCTGCAGCCCATCAAGGACAACCAGGACCTGTGGGACAGATATTCAAATAGAATCCATTTCCTCTACTCTAGCCAGTAAGTAGTACCCTACAAGTCCTCAGAACCCCAAAGGCCACCTTTCATCTGACACCCAGACCCTGGGGAAAGGACTTCTTTTTCCCATGGCAAATGGCCTCCCTTGGCAGCCACTCACCCTGGCAGAAAGTGGGAGCCTAGCTAGAATGATGCAATCGTTGCTGGATTTTTCCAAAAGAAAAGCTGCCAGCAACTAGGGCCCTGGAAGTACTTAGAGCCTCAAACGCCACCTTGAACATATTCCTGAGACCCTGGGGAAAGGACTTCGTTTTTCCCATGGAAAATGGCCTTCATTTGTGGCCACTTGGCCTGGCAGGCAGGGCAGTGCCAAGCCAGGAATCTACAAACTCTGCTGGATCCTTCCAGAACGAAAGCTGCCAGCAACTAGGACCCTGCAAGTCCTTACAGCCCCAGATGCCACCAGTCATCTGACACCCAGAGCCTGGGCCAATGACTTCGTTTTCCCCATGGAAAATGGCCTCCATTTCTGGCCACTCGCCCTGACCAAGAGGGTGGTGCCCAGCAAGAAATTTGCAAGCTTTGCTGGATTGCTCCAAATCGAAAGCTGCCACTTGTTGTTCTTCTATTTCTCTAGAGTCCCATCATGCTGTTCTCAGATTGCTAAAGTCCATACCTCCTCGGTGTGTTCTTATGGCTGCAGATCTTCACAGCACAGACGCTTTCTTCTGCATGCTGTTCTTTCCCAGTTCAGGGCTCCTTCAAGGCTCTCCCTGAATGGCTAAGCCGCCCCCTTTTATCCCAGTTCTCTTCAATGCTCACAGCTGCAGCCCATCAAGGACAACCAGGACCTGTGGGGCAAAGCCTCTAGACAGATATTCAAATAGAATCCATTTCCTCTACTCTAGCCAGTAAGTAGTACCCTACAAGTCCTCAGAACCCCAAAGGCCACCTTTCATCTGACACCCAGACCCTGGGGAAAGGACTTCTTTTTCCCATGGCAAATGGCCTCCCTTGGCAGCCACTCACCCTGGCAGAAAGTGGGAGCCTAGCTAGAATGATGCAATCGTTGCTGGATTTTTCCAAAAGAAAAGCTGGCAGCAACTAGGGCCCTGGAAGTACTTAGAGCCTCAAACGCCACCTTGAACATATTCCTGAGACCCTGGGGAAAGGACTTCGTTTTTCCCATGGGAAATGGCCTTCATTTGTGGCCACTTGGCCTGGCAGGCAGGGCAGTGCCAAGCCAGGAATCTACAAACTCTGCTGGATCCTTCCAGAACGAAAGCTGCCAGCAACTAGGACCCTGCAAGTCCTTACAGCCCCAGATGCCACCAGTCATCTGACACCCAGAGCCTGGGCCAATGACTTCGTTTTCCCCATGGAAAATGGCCTCCATTTCTGGCCACTCGCCCTGACCAAGAGGGTGGTGCCCAGCAAGAAATTTGCAAGCTTTGCTGGATTGCTCCAAATCGAAAGCTGCCACTTGTTGTTGTTCTATTTCTCTAGAGTCCCATCATGCTGTTCTCAGATTGCTAAAGTCCATACCTCCTCGGTGTGTTCTTATGGCTGCAGATCTTCACAGCACAGACGCTTTCTTCTGCATGCTGTTCTTTCCCAGTTCAGGGCTCCTTCAAGGCTCTCCCTGAATGGCTAAGCCGCCCCCTTTTATCCCAGTTCTCTTCAATGCTCACAGCTGCAGCCCATCAAGGACAACCAGGACCTGTGGGACAGATATTCAAATAGAATCCATTTCCTCTACTCTAGCCAGTAAGTACTACCCTACAAGTCCTCAGAACCCCAAAGGCCACCTTTCATCTGACACCCAGACCCTGGGGAAAGGACTTCTTTTTCCCATGGCAAATGGCCTCCCTTGGCAGCCACTCACCCTGGCAGAAAGTGGGAGCCTAGCTAGAATGATGCAATCGTTGCTGGATTTTTCCAAAAGAAAAGCTGGCAGCAACTAGGGCCCTGGAAGTACTTAGAGCCTCAAACGCCACCTTGAACATATTACTGAGACCCTGGGGAAAGGACTTCGTTTTTCCCATGGAAAATGGCCTTCATTTGTGGCCACTTGGCCTGGCAGGCAGGGCAGTGCCAAGCCAGGAATCTACAAACTGTGCTGGATCCTTCCAGAACGAAAGCTGCCAGCAACTAGGACCCTGCAAGTCCTTACAGCCCCAGATGCCACCAGTCATCTGACACCCAGAGCCTGGGCCAATGACTTCGTTTTCCCCATGGAAAATGGCCTCCATTTCTGGCCACTCGCCCTGACCAAGAGGGTGGTGCCCAGCAAGAAATTTGCAAGCTTTGCTGGATTGCTCCAAATCGAAAGCTGCCACTTGTTGTTGTTCTATTTCTCTAGAGTCCCATCATGCTGTTCTCAGATTGCTAAAGTCCATACCTCCTCGGTGTGTTCTTATGGCTGCAGATCTTCACAGCACAGACGCTTTCTTCTGCATGCTGTTCTTTCCCAGTTCAGGGCTCCTTCAAGGCTCTCCCTGAATGGCTACGCCGCCCCCTTTTATCCCAGTTCTCTTCAATGCTCACAGCTGCAGCCCATCAAGGACAACCAGGACCTGTGGGGCAAAGCCTCTAGACAGATATTCAAATAGAATCCATTTCCTCTACTCTAGCCAGTAAGTAGTACCCTACAAGTCCTCAGAACCCCAAAGGCCACCTTTCATCTGACACCCAGACCCTGGGGAAAGGACTTCTTTTTCCCATGGCAAATGGCCTCCCTTGGCAGCCACTCACCCTGGCAGAAAGTGGGAGCCTAGCTAGAATGATGCAATCGTTGCTGGATTTTTCCAAAAGAAAAGCTGGCAGCAACTAGGGCCCTGGAAGTACTTAGAGCCTCAAACGCCACCTTGAACATATTCCTGAGACCCTGGGGAAAGGACTTCGTTTTTCCCATGGGAAATGGCCTTCATTTGTGGCCACTTGGCCTGGCAGGCAGGGCAGTGCCAAGCCAGGAATCTACAAACTCTGCTGGATCCTTCCAGAACGAAAGCTGCCAGCAACTAGGACCCTGCAAGTCCTTAGAGCCCCAGATGCCACCAGTCATCTGACACCCAGAGCCTGGGCCAATGACTTCGTTTTCCCCATGGAAAATGGCCTCCATTTCTGGCCACTCGCCCTGACCAAGAGGGTGGTGCCCAGCAAGAAATTTGCAAGCTTTGCTGGATTGCTCCAAATCGAAAGCTACCACTTGTTGTTGTTCTATTTCTCTAGAGTCCCATCATGCTGTTCTCAGATTGCTAAAGTCCATACCTCCTCGGTGTGTTCTTATGGCTGCAGATCTTCACAGCACAGACGCTTTCTTCTGCATGCTGTTCTTTCCCAGTTCAGGGCTCCTTCAAGGCTCTCCCTGAATGGCTACGCCGCCCCCTTTTATCCCAGTTCTCTTCAATGCTCACAGCTGCAGCCCATCAAGGACAACCAGGACCTGTGGGACAGATATTCAAATAGAATCCATTTCCTCTACTCTAGCCAGTAAGTACTACCCTACAAGTCCTCAGAACCCCAAAGGCCACCTTTCATCTGACACCCAGACCCTGGGGAAAGGACTTCTTTTTCCCATGGCAAATGGCCTCCCTTGGCAGCCACTCACCCTGGCAGAAAGTGGGAGCCTAGCTAGAATGATGCAATCGTTGCTGGATTTTTCCAAAAGAAAAGCTGGCAGCAACTAGGGCCCTGGAAGTACTTAGAGCCTCAAACGCCACCTTGAACATATTCCTGAGACCCTGGGGAAAGGACTTCGTTTTTCCCATGGGAAATGGCCTTCATTTGTGGCCACTTGGCCTGGCAGGCAGGGCAGTGCCAAGCCAGGAATCTACAAACTCTGCTGGATCCTTCCAGAACGAAAGCTGCCAGCAACTAGGACCCTGCAAGTCCTTAGAGCCCCAGATGCCACCAGTCATCTGACACCCAGAGCCTGGGCCAATGACTTCGTTTTCCCCATGGAAAATGGCCTCCATTTCTGGCCACTCGCCCTGACCAAGAGGGTGGTGCCCAGCAAGAAATTTGCAAGCTTTGCTGGATTGCTCCAAATCGAAAGCTACCACTTGTTGTTGTTCTATTTCTCTAGAGTCCCATCATGCTGTTCTCAGATTGCTAAAGTCCATACCTCCTCGGTGTGTTCTTATGGCTGCAGATCTTCACAGCACAGACGCTTTCTTCTGCATGCTGTTCTTTCCCAGTTCAGGGCTCCTTCAAGGCTCTCCCTGAATGGCTAAGCCGCCCCCTTTTATCCCAGTTCTCTTCAATGCTCACAGCTGCAGCCCATCAAGGACAACCAGGACCTGTGGGACAGATATTCAAATAGAATCCATTTCCTCTACTCTAGCCAGTAAGTAGTACCCTACAAGTCCTCAGAACCCCAAAGGCCACCTTTCATCTGACACCCAGACCCTGGGGAAAGGACTTCTTTTTCCCATGGCAAATGGCCTCCCTTGGCAGCCACTCACCCTGGCAGAAAGTGGGAGCCTAGCTAGAATGATGCAATCGTTGCTGGATTTTTCCAAAAGAAAAGCTGCCAGCAACTAGGGCCCTGGAAGTACTTAGAGCCTCAAACGCCACCTTGAACATATTCCTGAGACCCTGGGGAAAGGACTTCGTTTTTCCCATGGAAAATGGCCTTCATTTGTGGCCACTTGGCCTGGCAGGCAGGGCAGTGCCAAGCCAGGAATCTACAAACTCTGCTGGATCCTTCCAGAACGAAAGCTGCCAGCAACTAGGACCCTGCAAGTCCTTAGAGCCCCAGATGCCACCAGTCATCTGACACCCAGAGCCTGGGCCAATGACTTCGTTTTCCCCATGGAAAATGGCCTCCATTTCTGGCCACTCGCCCTGACCAAGAGGGTGGTGCCCAGCAAGAAATTTGCAAGCTTTGCTGGATTGCTCCAAATCGAAAGCTACCACTTGTTGTTGTTCTATTTCTCTAGAGTCCCATCATGCTGTTCTCAGATTGCTAAAGTCCATACCTCCTCGGTGTGTTCTTATGGCTGCAGATCTTCACAGCACAGACGCTTTCTTCTGCATGCTGTTCTTTCCCAGTTCAGGGCTCCTTCAAGGCTCTCCCTGAATGGCTACGCCGCCCCCTTTTATCCCAGTTCTCTTCAATGCTCACAGCTGCAGCCCATCAAGGACAACCAGGACCTGTGGGACAGATATTCAAATAGAATCCATTTCCTCTACTCTAGCCAGTAAGTAGTACCCTACAAGTCCTCAGAACCCCAAAGGCCACCTTTCATCTGACACCCAGACCCTGGGGAAAGGACTTCTTTTTCCCATGGCAAATGGCCTCCCTTGGCAGCCACTCACCCTGGCAGAAAGTGGGAGCCTAGCTAGAATGATGCAATCGTTGCTGGATTTTTCCAAAAGAAAAGCTGGCAGCAACTAGGGCCCTGGAAGTACTTAGAGCCTCAAACGCCACCTTGAACATATTCCTGAGACCCTGGGGAAAGGACTTCGTTTTTCCCATGGGAAATGGCCTTCATTTGTGGCCACTTGGCCTGGCAGGCAGGGCAGTGCCAAGCCAGGAATCTACAAACTCTGCTGGATCCTTCCAGAACGAAAGCTGCCAGCAACTAGGACCCTGCAAGTCCTTAGAGCCCCAGATGCCACCAGTCATCTGACACCCAGAGCCTGGGCCAATGACTTCGTTTTCCCCATGGAAAATGGCCTCCATTTCTGGCCACTCGCCCTGACCAAGAGGGTGGTGCCCAGCAAGAAATTTGCAAGCTTTGCTGGATTGCTCCAAATCGAAAGCTACCACTTGTTGTTGTTCTATTTCTCTAGAGTCCCATCATGCTGTTCTCAGATTGCTAAAGTCCATACCTCCTCGGTGTGTTCTTATGGCTGCAGATCTTCACAGCACAGACGCTTTCTTCTGCATGCTGTTCTTTCCCAGTTCAGGGCTCCTTCAAGGCTCTCCCTGAATGGCTAAGCCGCCCCCTTTTATCCCAGTTCTCTTCAATGCTCACAGCTGCAGCCCATCAAGGACAACCAGGACCTGTGGGACAGATATTCAAATAGAATCCATTTCCTCTACTCTAGCCAGTAAGTAGTACCCTACAAGTCCTCAGAACCCCAAAGGCCACCTTTCATCTGACACCCAGACCCTGGGGAAAGGACTTCTTTTTCCCATGGCAAATGGCCTCCCTTGGCAGCCACTCACCCTGGCAGAAAGTGGGAGCCTAGCTAGAATGATGCAATCGTTGCTGGATTTTTCCAAAAGAAAAGCTGCCAGCAACTAGGGCCCTGGAAGTACTTAGAGCCTCAAACGCCACCTTGAACATATTCCTGAGACCCTGGGGAAAGGACTTCGTTTTTCCCATGGAAAATGGCCTTCATTTGTGGCCACTTGGCCTGGCAGGCAGGGCAGTGCCAAGCCAGGAATCTACAAACTGTGCTGGATCCTTCCAGAACGAAAGCTGCCAGCAACTAGGACCCTGCAAGTCCTTAGAGCCCCAGATGCCACCAGTCATCTGACACCCAGAGCCTGGGCCAATGACTTCGTTTTCCCCATGGAAAATGGCCTCCATTTCTGGCCACTCGCCCTGACCAAGAGGGTGGTGCCCAGCAAGAAATTTGCAAGCTTTGCTGGATTGCTCCAAATCGAAAGCTGCCACTTGTTGTTCTTCTATTTCTCTAGAGTCCCATCATGCTGTTCTCAGATTGCTAAAGTCCATACCTCCTCGGTGTGTTCTTATGGCTGCAGATCTTCACAGCACAGACGCTTTCTTCTGCATGCTGTTCTTTCCCAGTTCAGGGCTCCTTCAAGGCTCTCCCTGAATGGCTAAGCCGCCCCCTTTTATCCCAGTTCTCTTCAATGCTCACAGCTGCAGCCCATCAAGGACAACCAGGACCTGTGGGGCAAAGCCTCTAGACAGATATTCAAATAGAATCCATTTCCTCTACTCTAGCCAGTAAGTACTACCCTACAAGTCCTCAGAACCCCAAAGGCCACCTTTCATCTGACACCCAGACCCTGGGGAAAGGACTTCTTTTTCCCATGGCAAATGGCCTCCCTTGGCAGCCACTCACCCTGGCAGAAAGTGGGAGCCTAGCTAGAATGATGCAATCGTTGCTGGATTTTTCCAAAAGAAAAGCTGGCAGCAACTAGGGCCCTGGAAGTACTTAGAGCCTCAAACGCCACCTTGAACATATTCCTGAGACCCTGGGGAAAGGACTTCGTTTTTCCCATGGGAAATGGCCTTCATTTGTGGCCACTTGGCCTGGCAGGCAGGGCAGTGCCAAGCCAGGAATCTACAAACTGTGCTGGATCCTTCCAGAACGAAAGCTGCCAGCAACTAGGACCCTGCAAGTCCTTACAGCCCCAGATGCCACCAGTCATCTGACACCCAGAGCCTGGGCCAATGACTTCGTTTTCCCCATGGAAAATTGCCTCCATTTCTGGCCACTCGCCCTGACCAAGAGGGTGGTGCCCAGCAAGAAATTTGCAAGCTTTGCTGGATTGCTCCAAATCGAAAGCTACCACTTGTTGTTGTTCTATTTCTCTAGAGTCCCATCATGCTGTTCTCAGATTGCTAAAGTCCATACCTCCTCGGTGTGTTCTTATGGCTGCAGATCTTCACAGCACAGACGCTTTCTTCTGCATGCTGTTCTTTCCCAGTTCAGGGCTCCTTCAAGGCTCTCCCTGAATGGCTACGCCGCCCCCTTTTATCCCAGTTCTCTTCAATGCTCACAGCTGCAGCCCATCAAGGACAACCAGGACCTGTGGGACAGATATTCAAATAGAATCCATTTCCTCTACTCTAGCCAGTAAGTACTACCCTACAAGTCCTCAGAACCCCAAAGGCCACCTTTCATCTGACACCCAGACCCTGGGGAAAGGACTTCTTTTTCCCATGGCAAATGGCCTCCCTTGGCAGCCACTCACCCTGGCAGAAAGTGGGAGCCTAGCTAGAATGATGCAATCGTTGCTGGATTTTTCCAAAAGAAAAGCTGGCAGCAACTAGGGCCCTGGAAGTACTTAGAGCCTCAAACGCCACCTTGAACATATTCCTGAGACCCTGGGGAAAGGACTTCGTTTTTCCCATGGGAAATGGCCTTCATTTGTGGCCACTTGGCCTGGCAGGCAGGGCAGTGCCAAGCCAGGAATCTACAAACTCTGCTGGATCCTTCCAGAACGAAAGCTGCCAGCAACTAGGACCCTGCAAGTCCTTAGAGCCCCAGATGCCACCAGTCATCTGACACCCAGAGCCTGGGCCAATGACTTCGTTTTCCCCATGGAAAATGGCCTCCATTTCTGGCCACTCGCCCTGACCAAGAGGGTGGTGCCCAGCAAGAAATTTGCAAGCTTTGCTGGATTGCTCCAAATCGAAAGCTACCACTTGTTGTTGTTCTATTTCTCTAGAGTCCCATCATGCTGTTCTCAGATTGCTAAAGTCCATACCTCCTCGGTGTGTTCTTATGGCTGCAGATCTTCACAGCACAGACGCTTTCTTCTGCATGCTGTTCTTTCCCAGTTCAGGGCTCCTTCAAGGCTCTCCCTGAATGGCTAAGCCGCCCCCTTTTATCCCAGTTCTCTTCAATGCTCACAGCTGCAGCCCATCAAGGACAACCAGGACCTGTGGGACAGATATTCAAATAGAATCCATTTCCTCTACTCTAGCCAGTAAGTAGTACCCTACAAGTCCTCAGAACCCCAAAGGCCACCTTTCATCTGACACCCAGACCCTGGGGAAAGGACTTCTTTTTCCCATGGCAAATGGCCTCCCTTGGCAGCCACTCACCCTGGCAGAAAGTGGGAGCCTAGCTAGAATGATGCAATCGTTGCTGGATTTTTCCAAAAGAAAAGCTGGCAGCAACTAGGGCCCTGGAAGTACTTAGAGCCTCAAACGCCACCTTGAACATATTCCTGAGACCCTGGGGAAAGGACTTCGTTTTTCCCATGGAAAATGGCCTTCATTTGTGGCCACTTGGCCTGGCAGGCAGGGCAGTGCCAAGCCAGGAATCTACAAACTGTGCTGGATCCTTCCAGAACGAAAGCTGCCAGCAACTAGGACCCTGCAAGTCCTTACAGCCCCAGATGCCACCAGTCATCTGACACCCAGAGCCTGGGCCAATGACTTCGTTTTCCCCATGGAAAATGGCCTCCATTTCTGGCCACTCGCCCTGACCAAGAGGGTGGTGCCCAGCAAGAAATTTGCAAGCTTTGCTGGATTGCTCCAAATCGAAAGCTGCCACTTGTTGTTGTTCTATTTCTCTAGAGTCCCATCATGCTGTTCTCAGATTGCTAAAGTCCATACCTCCTCGGTGTGTTCTTATGGCTGCAGATCTTCACAGCACAGACGCTTTCTTCTGCATGCTGTTCTTTCCCAGTTCAGGGCTCCTTCAAGGCTCTCCCTGAATGGCTAAGCCGCCCCCTTTTATCCCAGTTCTCTTCAATGCTCACAGCTGCAGCCCATCAAGGACAACCAGGACCTGTGGGGCAAAGCTCTAGACAGATATTCAAATAGAATCCATTTCCTCTACTCTAGCCAGTAAGTACTACCCTACAAGTCCTCAGAACCCCAAAGGCCACCTTTCATCTGACACCCAGACCCTGGGGAAAGGACTTCTTTTTCCCATGGCAAATGGCCTCCCTTGGCAGCCACTCACCCTGGCAGAAAGTGGGAGCCTAGCTAGAATGATGCAATCGTTGCTGGATTTTTCCAAAAGAAAAGCTGGCAGCAACTAGGGCCCTGGAAGTACTTAGAGCCTCAAACGCCACCTTGAACATATTCCTGAGACCCTGGGGAAAGGACTTCGTTTTTCCCATGGGAAATGGCCTTCATTTGTGGCCACTTGGCCTGGCAGGCAGGGCAGTGCCAAGCCAGGAATCTACAAACTCTGCTGGATCCTTCCAGAACGAAAGCTGCCAGCAACTAGGACCCTGCAAGTCCTTAGAGCCCCAGATGCCACCAGTCATCTGACACCCAGAGCCTGGGCCAATGACTTCGTTTTCCCCATGGAAAATGGCCTCCATTTCTGGCCACTCGCCCTGACCAAGAGGGTGGTGCCCAGCAAGAAATTTGCAAGCTTTGCTGGATTGCTCCAAATCGAAAGCTACCACTTGTTGTTGTTCTATTTCTCTAGAGTCCCATCATGCTGTTCTCAGATTGCTAAAGTCCATACCTCCTCGGTGTGTTCTTATGGCTGCAGATCTTCACAGCACAGACGCTTTCTTCTGCATGCTGTTCTTTCCCAGTTCAGGGCTCCTTCAAGGCTCTCCCTGAATGGCTACGCCGCCCCCTTTTATCCCAGTTCTCTTCAATGCTCACAGCTGCAGCCCATCAAGGACAACCAGGACCTGTGGGACAGATATTCAAATAGAATCCATTTCCTCTACTCTAGCCAGTAAGTACTACCCTACAAGTCCTCAGAACCCCAAAGGCCACCTTTCATCTGACACCCAGACCCTGGGGAAAGGACTTCTTTTTCCCATGGCAAATGGCCTCCCTTGGCAGCCACTCACCCTGGCAGAAAGTGGGAGCCTAGCTAGAATGATGCAATCGTTGCTGGATTTTTCCAAAAGAAAAGCTGCAGCAACTAGGGCCCTGGAAGTACTTAGAGCCTCAAACGCCACCTTGAACATATTCCTGAGACCCTGGGGAAAGGACTTCGTTTTTCCCATGGAAAATGGCCTTCATTTCTGGCCACTCTGCCTGGCAGGCAGGGCAGTGCCAAGCCAGGAATCTACAAACTCTGCTGGATCCTTCCAGAACGAAAGCTGCCAGCAACTAGGACCCTGCAAGTCCTTAGAGCCCCAGATGCCACCAGTCATCTGACACCCAGAGCCTGGGCCAATGACTTCGTTTTCCCCATGGAAAATGGCCTCCATTTCTGGCCACTCGCCCTGACCAAGAGGGTGGTGCCCAGCAAGAAATTTGCAAGCTTTGCTGGATTGCTCCAAATCTAAAGCTGCCACTTGTTGTTGTTCTATTTCTCTAGAGTCCCATCATGCTGTTCTCAGATTGCTAAAGTCCATACCTCCTCGGTGTGTTCTTATGGCTGCAGATCTTCACAGCACAGACGCTTTCTTCTGCATGCTGTTCTTTCCCAGTTCAGGGCTCCTTCAAGGCTCTCCCTGAATGGCTAAGCCGCCCCCTTTTATCCCAGTTCTCTTCAATGCTCACAGCTGCAGCCCATCAAGGACAACCAGGACCTGTGGGACAGATATTCAAATAGAATCCATTTCCTCTACTCTAGCCAGTAAGTACTACCCTACAAGTCCTCAGAACCCCAAAGGCCACCTTTCATCTGACACCCAGACCCTGGGGAAAGGACTTCTTTTTCCCATGGCAAATGGCCTCCCTTGGCAGCCACTCACCCTGGCAGAAAGTGGGAGCCTAGCTAGAATGATGCAATCGTTGCTGGATTTTTCCAAAAGAAAAGCTGCAGCAACTAGGGCCCTGGAAGTACTTAGAGCCTCAAACGCCACCTTGAACATATTCCTGAGACCCTGGGGAAAGGACTTCGTTTTTCCCATGGAAAATGGCCTTCATTTGTGGCCACTTGGCCTGGCAGGCAGGGCAGTGCCAAGCCAGGAATCTACAAACTCTGCTGGATCCTTCCAGAACGAAAGCTGCCAGCAACTAGGACCCTGCAAGTCCTTACAGCCCCAGATGCCACCAGTCATCTGACACCCAGAGCCTGGGCCAATGACTTCGTTTTCCCCATGGAAAATGGCCTCCATTTCTGGCCACTCGCCCTGACCAAGAGGGTGGTGCCCAGCAAGAAATTTGCAAGCTTTGCTGGATTGCTCCAAATCGAAAGCTGCCACTTGTTGTTCTTCTATTTCTCTAGAGTCCCATCATGCTGTTCTCAGATTGCTAAAGTCCATACCTCCTCGGTGTGTTCTTATGGCTGCAGATCTTCACAGCACAGACGCTTTCTTCTGCATGCTGTTCTTTCCCAGTTCAGGGCTCCTTCAAGGCTCTCCCTGAATGGCTAAGCCGCCCCCTTTTATCCCAGTTCTCTTCAATGCTCACAGCTGCAGCCCATCAAGGACAACCAGGACCTGTGGGCAAGCCTCTAGACAGATATTCAAATAGAATCCATTTCCTCTACTCTAGCA